>NC_091162.1:1810639-1925639 GCF_040958095.1 Procambarus clarkii | reverse complement strand
ACGAACAATACCTGAACACCTAATCTAACCTACCCCACGCCTTACTATATCGAGAACATTTATATATAATATTAATCAATATGTGAGAGAAATCCTATTTTTAATTCACAATAACTCAAAATGATGAGTGCGTCTGGGGGAATTGGGCCGCCACTTGAACGAGCTCTGCTTGATAACAGGTTCTGAAGAAGGACGGGTTGGGAAAAAGCTAACCATGTGCTCACTGATACGGTATTCAAGGTCGCATTAGGCATTCCTCGTCATTCTCGTGACGTATTCTTCACGTGACTAGCGTGACGTATTCTTCACGTGACTAGCGTGACATATTCTTCACGTGACTAGCGTGACGTATTCCTCACGTGACTAGCGTGACATATTCTTCACGTGACTAGCGTGACGTATTCCTCGCGTGACGTATTCCTCACGTGACTAGCGTGACGTATTCTTCACGTGACTAGCGTGACGTATTCCTCGCGTGACGTATTCTTCACGTGACTAGCGTGACGTATTCTTCACGTGACTAGCGTGACGTATTCCTCACGTGACTAGCGTGACGTATTCCTCACGTGACTAGCGTGACGTATTCCTCACGTGACTAGCGTGACGTATTCTTCACGTGACTAGCGTGACGTATTCCTCACGTGACTAGCGTGACGTATTCCTCACGTGACTAGCGTGAAGTATTCCTCACGTGACTAGCGTGACGTATTCCTCACGTGACTAGCGTGACGTATTCCTCACGTGACTAGCGTGACGTATTCCTCACGTGACTAGCGTGACGTATTCTTCACGTGACTAGCGTGACGTATTCCTCACGTGACTAGCGTGACGTATTCCTCACGTGACTAGCGTGACGTATTCCTCACGTGACTAGCGTGACGTATTCCTCACGTGACTAGCGTGACGTATTCCTCACGTGACTAGCGTGACGTATTCTTCACGTGACTAGCGTGACGTATTCCTCACGTGACTAGCGTGACGTGTTCCTCACGTGACTAGCGTGACGTATTCTTCACGTGACTAGCGTGACGTATTCCTCACGTGACTAGCGTGACGTGTTCCTCACGTGACTAGCGTGAAGTATTCCTCACGTGACTAGCGTGACGTATTCCTCACGTGACTAGCGTGACGTATTCCTCACGTGACTAGCGTGACGTATTCCTCACGTGACTAGCGTGACGTATTCTTCACGTGACTAGCGTGACGTATTCTTCACGTGACTAGCGTGACGTATTCTTCACGTGACTAGCGTGACGTATTCCTCACGTGACTAGCGTGACGTATTCCTCACGTGACTAGCGTGACGTATTCCTCACGTGACTAGCGTGACGTATTCCTCACGTGACTAGCGTGACGTATTCTTCACGTGACTTGCGTGACGTATTCCTCACGTGACTAGCGTGACGTATTCCTTACGTGACTAGCGTGACGTATTCCTCACGTGACTAGCGTGACGTATTCCTCACGTGACAAGCGTGACGTATTCCTCACGTGACTAGCGTGACGTATTCCTCACGTGACTAGCGTGACAGCTACAATATGATCATCTTGTGTTGTTATATGGTAAATAACACAAGATCTTAGGTTAAACGGTTAAGGTCTTTAATTTTTAAGGAGTTTCACATTTAATAATTATTGCTATACACAAACAAAGATAATTTTGGAGTTATTATGAATAACTAAAAACATTACGTAGTTCCTGTTCAATATAATAGATTAAGGTACCCAAATAAGGAAATTTAAAATGATAAAAATCTTTAGGGATTAGAAATTTTAATGTTGATAAAAATTTAGTATTTAAGAATTTCCTCGAAATCCTGTAAAATACTTTACTTGAAAGAGGATTTGACTCAATAACTTTTGCATATATATGTTATCATGAAATTTGTTATCAGAACAAAGATTGAAAGCTTTTGTTAATAAAGTGTGAACTGCATTGAAACTTAAGTTTCAATAGGGTGAGAGAAACTGCCCATTGTTTCTCGCCGGCGCCCGGGATCGAACCCGGAACCACAGGATCACAAGTCCAGCCTGCTGTCCGCTCGGCCGACCGGCTCCCTTTACAACGTGTGCCCCTGGTGAAGCTCGAACTCACATCCCCAGCATGGCTTAGCAGCGAACACTGTGTGAGAGCATGTTGAGTGTTAGAAAATGTTGGCTATGTTAAGTATGAGAGCAGATTCTACACGACGGCGACTGAGAAGCGTAGACGCAGGAAAGATTACCTTTAGAGGCCGTTCTCTTAATATCCACTAAGAGAACGGTCGGTTTCTGCAAAGACTTAGAGAGGATAAGAGGAACAGGAAAGAGGAAAACCACATCAACCCATACTTTCTTGCCATTCACCTCGTATTTTTACCATAATAACTGTCTCAGCCACTTCTTCCATTCACCACTTGATAATGGTCTGGAACTGACCGACACTTCGCCACTTTCTTAAATTAGGTTTGTGGGTTTGGTGCGAAATTTACACCACGTTATTGTGAATTGTGGTCTGTATCACTTAATTGTCTCAAACGAATGTCAGACATGTACAGTGAGGGAGTTTAGGTGGATATCAACCCTTCTTCCTGATAGGATAGCACTTTCTGTAACTGTGTTATCATACATATATCGATGTGATGGACGAATGTAAAGTAGAACGTGGTACTGTTCATTTTATAAAGTACAGGAAAAATATTAAGCTAAAATCCAAACTTATTTTAGAATTCCTAGACCTAGTATACCATATGTATTATATTAGACCTCAGAGATCGTGTATTAAGCCTGGAAGGGTATGATTACGTTAGCTTAGGTTTCATTAGCAGCATAAATATAAAAACGTTTCCGGTTTGTCCAAATTAAATAATACAAACATCTACTTCTATTGGTCCATCACCTCCATATTTATACGATCATCGACATCTTTACTCTAAGTTTATTTTAGGAGGGCTGGCTGGTGTATACATGTATAGAAACTACCTCGAATGACTAGTGTATACATATATAGGAACTACCTCGAATGACTGGTGTAGACATTGTGACGGGAAAGTGTTGGAGTATTGATGTTCGGCAGTTCTCCAGTGGCAGGTGTCAATGCCTGGTCACACTTACAAAAAAAAATATAGACTGCTTGCCTGTTGTCTGTGGTAAGTTAGAGGGAGGCAACACGTAAAACACAAAGTATGAACAATGAAACTTTAATATATTTACTTTAAACATAAATGAAAATAAAGACAAATCTCGGGTAAATGACTGGCGTAATAAAATGACAAAGATAAATGCAAAAATACAATAGATTAAATATAATGGTGAAATGGTGCTGAGAATATTGGCTTTAGCTGAAACCTCCCTTAGTATACGAAAGCTGGAGAGCTTAGTATGCCAGAGAGAGATGTCAGCTCTAAGAGCACAAAGAATATTCTGAAGTTGATGACTGGTCAGGCTCAGACGTCGACTCATGTAGATGGCGCTGAGGTGCAAGGTGCAGGTGCGCGGTCGGCGAGTCACCAATCAGGAGCAGGCAGGCGGGGATTGGTAGTTTGCTGGTTGACGACGAGCCGGCGTGGAGGGTGTGTGGAGTAGGGGGGTTCTTGGGTACGTTTTGCCTCCTGGTCAAAACGTTTTGTGCTACCGGTGATGTATCTTGAATGTAGCATCTTATACTTGTAGAATTGACGTAACTTTAAGTAGAGAAGAGCAGGCTCAATCTCTCTTGAAAGAGATTATTGTCACAACATATATAGGAACTTCCTCGAATAACTGGTGTATACATATATAGGAACTACTTCGAATGACTGGTGTATACATATATAGGAACTACCTCGAATGACTGGTGGATACATATATAGGAACTACCTCGAATGACTGGTGTATACATATATTGGAACTACCTTTAATGACTCTGTGTCGTTTACTGAATTTTTATGTTCATAACTAGCCGCCTAGTTGTACTAACCAAGTTGTGCTTGCAGGGGTTGATCTTTGGCTTCTTTGGTCCCGCCTCTTAACTGTCAATCAACTGGTGTTCAGGTTCCTGAACCCATCTTCATTTGAAACAGTGTATGGAGTCTTCCTCCGCCACATCACTTCCTAGTGCATTCCATTTATTAACTACCCTGTTAACTTGTTGAGTCTTGTCTCGTTCACGTTCCGTTCTTCCTTTTTGTTGTTCCCGTTCATAGTCATTCTTCTGTTGGTAGTAAACTCTTTTATATATGATTTTTTCGAAGTTGTAACCATTTTTACACTCTCAGACATTGTTTGACAACTTCACGTCCAATTTATGGCTCCCCTTACAAATGACCGTCATGCCTTTGATTTTATGTATCCTTATTCTAGGTCTGTTATAATAATATAGGTTTAGTTCTGTTAGCTTCGAGTTGCAAGAAATATTTTTCATGCTCGTGTTTATTATTCAAGGCTAAAAGTACTCCATAATATTTATGTCGCGCCAATAATATGGTAACTAAAAATTAACCCCATAATTTAAAGGGGACCTTACTAGTGCAAAATGTAACTAGAATATAATATTTTAGTTTTTATTGCTTATTAATATGTAAATAAACCGAAGTAATATGTTTGCCTTAATCCACACAATAATGCATTGTTGTGCTGGTCGTAGGTCATTGCTGACTATCAAACGGGATGAACAGAGTCCTTGGAAGGTTCATTTGACAAGGTTCCTGCACGGTTTTCGGGACATTGTTTTTCACGTTGTGTTTGACGTTAGGTTGTTTGTGGTGGTGGCTGTGGCTTTCGTATTTGTTTTTGTTTTAAATTTTTTTTTTAAGGTATAAGTTTTGCGTTTGTTTCTTGGGTTTCTGACTGAATGTATATTTTGTGTGAGTGAATGTGTTTTTGAATGAGTATATGTTTTTCATGTATGCATATATATGTTTTTCAATGAGCGAAGATAGTTTTGTCTGACCTTATATGTGTTTTTCAATTAAAATATTGTATGTCTTGGTGTGAAGAAATATAAACTAAAAAATATAAAATTATATATATTTTCAAACGTTATGTTGCTACCACGACCCACAGAAGGCCTCATTTCAATTGAACCTTAAAAAACTAAATTGTTCAACATCATGCAGGGCGCCCCTGGGGTCATCCGTGACAATACTCAAGTTCTGATGGCATTTTGTCCGGCCTCATTTACATGTAAATCAGGTAATTATACCGACATCAGAGGTGCCTTGTTACGTCTGCAGGGACACCCTCGTTCCTTAAGGGAACGCAGGGTGGTTTCATATGATTTTGTGAGATGTTTGGACGGTTATATGAGTCCCGTCATCTGAGACGGGTGGACGGTTATGTGAGTCCCGTCATCTGAGACTGGTGGACGGTTATGTGAGTCCTGTCATCTGAGACTGGTGGACGGTTATGTGAGTCCCGTCATCTGAGACTGGTGGACGGTTATGTGAGTCCTGTCATCTGAGACGGCTGGACGGTTATGTGAGTCCCGTCATCTGAGATGGGTAGACAGAGGTGTAAGTCATACTGTTTCATTAATATTAAATTTTAAATTTAAATTAACTATAAAAGTTCATATTAATAAATATTTATATTTGAATCACTAATTTTTAACAAGAAATTAGTTTAAAGCTTCGTTAGAAAAGCCTCAAACAGACTGTGTTTTGCCTTTACTGTTTGTGAATGATAATTGCCTATTTAATCATAAACAAATGTATAAATATTTATATGATTCCAATTACAAGCTATTAAATGTTCCCCGGATATAAGCATCAAGTCCCGTACTGCTGTTGGAGGCCAGATTATAAGTATTTTATTGGTAGATATACATAATCACTGAGAACGAGACGAGATATGTCAGGTATAACACATATTCAGATTTATTTTGAATATATTAATATTTATATTTTTCCAATCAGTGGGATGCTCATCCAGCCCCAGCACCCATTATAGAGCCAACAAAAAACATAAACAGTCCGGCTGAGACCCCCACTAGTGGGAAAAATAGCTGATGCAATGCTTAGCGCTGCAACATCAGACAAGGAGAAAACCCCCCTCAGAGCAGTGCGTGCCCCCCATGCGGGAGACATCCTCCTGGCAGTACCCATGTCAGCAATGGGCACGCGTCTAGATCCAGAATCCTTTCGTGTAGCATTGGCTTTTCGCCTTGGTGCCCCAATTCACACTGAATACAAGTATATTTGCAAAAGGATGGAAGCAGACCAATATGGACTGCATGGGTTGCATTGAGGAAGCACAAAGGGCTGGCATGCAAGACACAACGAGGTCAGTGACATCATCAAGAGGAGCCGGGTCCCAGCTCAATGCTCAGCAGAGAGAGAACCTCCTATCCTAGCGGACCAAAACCCGGATGATGCCGCACTTCACCCTAATGGCATCACTATATACCCCTGGAAAAGGGACAAACAGTTCGTGTGGGGCTACACATGTGTATCCAGCCTGGCTGACACCTATGTACACTTCGGTGCTGACCAAGCAGGTGGAGCGGACAACCACAGGGAAATAGCAAAATCAGTCAAATACAGGCAATTGGAAGGTCAATACACCTTAGTTTCCATAACGTCTGAGACGCATGGCCCCTGAGGCAAGAGTGCCTTGGGATTTCTCAAGGAATTGGGCTCCAAGCTCATTGACGTCACCAGAGACCCAAGAGCTGCCAGGTTTTTGTTTCAGCGCCTCAGTGTGGCGATCTAGAGGGGAAATGCCTGCTGCATCCTCGGTTCCTGTCCGGAAGCGGAGGAGCTCCAAGATATCCATAACCTTTTGTAATATATTTTGAGATTGATTAAGACTATTTTCTATGTAAATACTGTATAATGTAATTTGCAAATTTGGATTATTTCACAAACATCAATAGTATCAATATAAGAGAATGTCTGTGTGTCTGTCTGTCCCAAGGCTGAAGGCCAAGTGTTAGCCCTCTTGCGAGTTTCTTAAGCCAGTCTGGGTCAGCCCGAGTGCCAGTCTTTAAGGGAAGCGGGGAATTGATTTTGGGAGACTTTTTTGTAGTTTTCCGTTGTTGGAAATATTTTATTTGTTGATGTAGAATGGAAGAGAGGGAGAGAGAGAGAGAGAGAGAGAGAGAGAGAGAGAGAGAGAGAGAGAGAGAGAGAGAGAGAGAGAGAGAGAGAGAGAGAGAGAGAGAGAGAGAGAGGGAGAGAGAGAGAGAGAGAGAGAGAGAGGGAGAGAGAGAGAGAGAGAGAGAGAGAGAGAGAGAGAGAGAGAGAGAGAGAGAGAGAGAGAGAGAGAGAGAGAGAGAGAGAGAGAGAGAGGGCGGGTGAGAATGGGAGAAAGGTGGTAGATTGCTCCCTTGACCACACACATGCTGGTTCCCTATATATGTTAGCCGGACAAAATTGGTGCCGAAATTGGAGCGTGCGTATAGAAAGAACACCTCCCTGTGTCTCAAATATCCCTAATGTATAGCCGCGTATCACTGTGTCATGTAGTTGGGAGAATGTAAATAGTGGTGTACATTTTGTGTATTTAACAGACAGATCACAGTCACACTCACCTCCTCTTTTATGCTAATAAACAATTCATTCGTGCACATATAGAATATTAATTCATGACTCATATAAATACATTTTCAGTACCAAAATGGTATTTGATAGATTTAAATGACTTAAACTGTACAGGTGAAGACAGGTTAGCACACATATGACTCTAGTCAAGTCAACCACCACCTGGTGATAAACAAATGCTGTCAGTATTTTTGTTCTGTTAAATATGTCAGTAACAATAATTTTACAAATTTTAATGTGAATAATAATTTAAATAATAAATAATAATCTGAATAATAAATAATAATATGAATAATAAATAATAATTTGAATGATAAATAATGTTGTGATTATTTATCATTCAAATTATAATAAAATTGTAATAATAATTCTAATTGTAATAATAATTGTAATTAATAATTGTAATAATAATGATTATTTATCATTCACATTATAATAATTGTATTAATAATTCACTTAAATTTTATTGTAATTCAAAATAAGTATATTGTAATTTTGTACTTCATCAAAAAATTAATAAGTATGCTAGCGACCAGAACACTGAGGTTATGTATTCAATTACTGTTATTTGGCTTGTACAGACAAGCACTTAAGTATGATGAGAAGCACTTATGTGTCTTTGAGGCAAAATTATCCTGTCTAATTACCAATGGAACTATGAGCCGGAGATTAAGGATAATTGCCTCATTGCACTTTTACTAGTCATAAATCCCTAAACAGCCCCATGAACGTGTGGGGAACATTAAGAGAGGAGGAATGAGAGTGGAAGGTGATGTCTAGCTTCGTGTTCTTCAACCGCAATTTATTAATTGTTTTGAAAATCAACATACAAGTCATAAATTCTCATCCACCGCCTGAGTGATACAGAAATTAGAACATTTAGCGGGCCCGCCAAAGGCTTAGGGACAACGTAGGAATATTTCTTAACAAAAATAAGAAATTTAAGAAGCATATATTTAGGAAACATTTAAGAAATTATATTATGCTCTATGATGAACATAATACTATGAAATAAAATAATATCATATACTCTTTTCGAATATGGAGAATATGTAGAAGCAGTTATTACATGTGTTGTAGGTAGAGAGTGCGTTCGTATCTACCGTACAACCAACCAAAACCCTTAGAGTGCTTATACTTTGGTCTGGAGATTACCCTGTATGCTTCCTGCTCTCGGAAAGGGGTTCAGTGTTTTAGGGGGGTGCGGTTTCAACACTGGTCTCGTTGTCATGTGCACACACCCAATTCGAGCTGCCGTGACTCCTCACTCTCTCCTTATTTGGTATGACCTCCTCAATACCCCTTTCTTTGAATTATAATTCTGTACCACCCTGTCCACAGTCGCGGCTCTCTCTCTCTCTCTCTCTCTCTCTCTCTCTCTCTCTCTCTCTCTCTCTCTCTCTCTCTCTCTCTCTCTCTCTCTCTCTCTCTCTCTCTCTCTCTCTCTCCTCTCTCTCTCTCTCTCTCTCTCTCTCTCTCTCTCTCTCTCTCTCTCTCTCTCTCTCTCTCTCTCTCTCTCTCTCTCTCTCTCTCTCTCTCTCTCTCTCTCTCTCTCTCTCTCTCTCTCTCTCTCTCTCTCTCTCTCTCTCTCTCTCTCTCTCTCTCTCTCTCTCTCTCTCTCTCTCTCTCTCTCTCTCTCTCTCTCTCTCTCTCTCTCTCTCTCTCTCTCTCTCTCTCTCTCTCTCTCTCTCTCTCTCTCTCTCTCTCTCTCTCTCTCTCTCTCTCTCTCTCTCTCTCTCTCTCTCTCTCTCTCTCTCTCTCTCTCTCTCTCTCTCTCTCTCTCTCTCTCTCTCTCTCTCTCTCTCTCTCTCTCTCTCTCTCTCTCTCTCTCTCTCTCTCTCTCTCTCTCTCTCTCTCTCTCTCTCTCTCTCTCTCTCTCTCTCTCTCTCTCTCTCTCTCTCTCTCTCTCTCTCTCTCTCTCTCTCTCTCTCTCTCTCTCTCTCTCTCTCTCTCTCTCTCTCTCTCTCTCTCTCTCTCTCTCTCTCTTCTACTTTCTGGGAAGCCTCACTAGGACAAGGGCAAACACCTGCTGGTTATGAACATTGAATATACAGAGAACATATACAACACACACAAGGTACAATAATGACTCCAATACTCTATGCTATCATAGTCAGGTTACAATCCAATACCATCGGGACTCTATCATCTGCTTATATCAAGTGGTAGCCCAACTCCTGGCTCACCACTTATGCTACCAACCTCACAAAGTGGGTTAAATCTTGCAATACAATAAGGGGCTATCAGCCCTAGAACATATATAAATATACACCAGGAAATCCAGCCTATGGCTGTAACACAATAGACACTAATATAAACATTCCTCAATACCAAAGATAGTCAGTCACTCACCTTCCACTGCGTCATGTACGCCAATGACACTCAAACACTCCACCAACTCCCTATAGGTAAACAATAAGAACCTCTCTACACCTGGAGGTTAACTACTCTGAACGTCTTCAGGCTAATCCACAATTATCTACCAGGGTCCACTACAGCTCTTCCAGGCTGCTACACCATGAAGTTTGTACTGGTGTTTCACCACTGGTATTACAGAAGCACGTGACACTCCTCTTCACTGCTTCTCCTCACAACTCTCGGGGTCCTACTCTTCACTATGGGGCTACTCTTCCTCAGAGTACACTACTCCTTCAACAGCCTTGGCGTTTTATCCACTAACTCCCTCTACTGGCACGAAATTCTCAGCAACTCCTTCCCCCAGACCAACCACAGAGTTTGTTCGGTCGAGGGCGCTTCCTGGCCGATGCTTGACATGGTTCTTACAAGCTGCCCTACGAAAAATGCTTCAGCACTGCTCTACCACTCTTCGAAAAGTCCGTCCGCTTCCTTTTTCTTGAAGGTATATCAAAGAGGGGTTCTTCTTCACCGGGAGGGGGGGGGGGGGGGGCTCAAACGGAGCACGCCCTCCCCTCACGATTTCTTCAGCTCTAGTGAGGTCAATTTTCTCAGAAGCGAGCCTCGCACCTCCAGCAAATTCTCCACATCTCATGTCAAGCCATTTATTTATATCCTTGTTCACTGCCCATACTTTTAAACTACTCGTCAAATTGAATCGAGTGTTTACTATTTACAAATCCAGGTCTATATCTCCTCGACCTCTTAGTTAGGTCAGGCCTGGCAGAATAACTCTCAGGGGGAAGACTCGTTTCTCCTGCAGCTTTAGATTATAACACACTCTATAAAACAAATATCCAATAATGATAACATCACATAATAATGCGATATTTGAGCAAAATATTTTTGTTTTCTTACTCAAATTTCACTACGTCCTCACTGATATTAACTGACTAAATACTGAAGATTTAACAATGGAAAATTTTGAAGAAGAAAGCCCAATCTAATCCTTACCTAACCTAATCTCCCCAAGCCTTATCCAACCGATCCAAAGCCTTATTTAAGATTAGTTTTACCTAAGCTTATCCAAGCACTACCTAACCTTAGGAATACCTCACCTAACTTGATCATTACATAACTTAATCTAAACCTTATTTAAGCCTAATCTAAACTAACACAAGCTGTACATATATAAACTTATAATATACCTGTCACATTAGGCATAATTATGGAAATTTTATTCTATAAATATTTCCAGAAACATTATTTTCAGAAACATAAACATATTAAAAATATATATTTTTCATATACCAAAATGTCTTATTGTATTCCTATATTCAGGAAGATTATATATTTGTATATGTAAGTTGTCGTTGTATGTCCTAACGTAATGTAGTATTTTGGGTGTTATTTGGTTTTTGTAATAATGAACTAAAATGCAAATTGAACAGATGAAATAAAATTGCAAATAGAAAAAAGTAAATTCAAATATTAATACATTTTACTGACGCTGACCTCCTGACATATTCGAAAATTATTATCTATGTGATTAATTGTGTACAGCTTTTTACATAAAATTTTTCATCACTATATCTGAAGTAATGAAACAATCAGATTCACAACAATAATTCTGTATTGACTAAACATTTGATGATATATGATTATGTATGTGATATATTTATTTGTTTTCGTACAGCGTTTAATGTCTGAATAGACAATCTGCTTCTACTAGAAATAAAATTACATGAAACGCATAAGTTCTTCAAACTATTTACCACAAACTCAGAATTCTTACCTGCAATGAGAGGCCAGAAGACAACCATATATGAGCTCAAAAAACGTGCTGTATGAAAAGCCAACATTGCAATAAATCTTTCCTCCACCCGCTTTTCTTGGTACTTTTCAAACAACATCCAACAGGAATAAATCTAACCAAATTTTACCAATTAAACAAAACGTGCTAACTGTAGCAGCGTCCGTCCACAAGCATTTGGAAACCACTACAACACATGAACTGTGGTTAGCAACACATCAAGTGGAATGCGGGGATGGAACTGCCAGGAATAGTCAATCCTGCCTCATACAGCGGATAGTTCTCTATGGCTAGAGAATAAATATCATAGAACGTAGAGAAAGGAAGGCAAAGGGATCTACCAGGAGAAAGTGTCAAGTCATTACGACTATAGTAGACATACTTCAGTGTCAGGAGACTATGGAGTCGTGCTCTGGTTGTCAATCCTGGTGCAGCGTCTGGTGTGACTGATAAGGCCGATCCCAGAATGGCAGTCCATCCCACACTGAGCTCAAACGAAGTCTGAAAGTGGTCTGTGTTCCTGGCTATCGGCTATCCTCTGTCTCTTTGCCTCTGATTTCTTGGCAAGTTGTGAAGATTTCTTGGAACCCTCCAAGAAATTTCTTGGACCTTTCTGAACAGACTGCCTTCAGGCTGATCGGTCTGCGGCCAGTGTTTCGCACGTGACAAGATCGACGTCCATTGGCTTTCAGGTCCCTCTTGCATACGTCTTTGTACCGAAGCTGGAGTTTGCCTGTTGGGCCCTTTTCTTGTGTCAGCTCTCCATACAAGAGATCCTTTGGGATCCGGCAGTCCTCCATTCGCACCACATGCCCGAGCCAGAAAATTCGTCTCTACTTCAGCATTGTGTACATGGTGGTGATTCTAGCTCTCCCCAGGACGCTGTTGTTTGTTACCTTGTCCTGCCAGGTGATGTCCAAGATGTGTCAGAGGCAGCGCATGTGGTATGCGTTCTGCTGTCTTTCCTGTCGGATGTGGAATGTCCAGGATTCACTGCCATATAGGAGAGTGCTCAGGACGCAGGCTCTGTAAACCTGGAAATTTTACACTCAGTCAGCTTATTGTTGGTCCACAATCTCTTTGTCAGTCTGGACCTGGGAATAGATGCCTTACCGATGCGTTTGTTTAGCTCCGTATCAAGAGAGAGGGAGTCAGAAATTGTGGACTACAGGTACACGAAGTCGTGAACGATTTCCAGTTTGTAATCGGAGATGCCGATGTCAGGTGGGGAGTCCACGCCTTGTCTCATGACCTGTATTTTCTTCAGGCTGATGGTGAGTCCGAAAGCCTGACAGGCCTCGCTGAAGTGGGTCATGAGCCGTTGGAAGTCTTCGGCTGAGTGGGCAGTGACTGCTGCATCGTCATCGTGCAAAAAAGGAAATCGAGCCGACACCTCAGGCGAACCTTCGTCTTGGCTTTCGGCCTGGTAAGGTTGAAGAGCTTTCCATCCGACCTGATTCGAAGGTAGATGCCTTCCGTGGCAGATCCGAAGGCGTGCTGCAGCAAAACTGTGAAAAAAATCCCGAATGGGGTTTTGCTTGATGCAGCCCTGCTTTATTCTGCTTCGGATGTCGAAGGCATCTGATGTTAAGCCATCAAAGACCACGGTGCCCTTCATGTTCTTGTGGAAGGATCGGATGTTGCTGAGGAGACTGGGTGGGCATCCGATCTTGGAGAGGATCTTGAACAGGCAATCCCTGCTGACGAGGTCAAAGGCCTTCATTAGATCTATGAAGGTTACGAAGAGTGGCTGCTTCTGTTCCCTGTATTTCTCCTGCAGTTGTCTGAGGAAAAAGACCATGTCGATGGTGGACTTGTTAGCTCGGATTCTGCACTGTGATTCTGGATAGACTCTTTCTGCAAATACATGGAGCCCCTTCAATGGGACTCGAGCAAAAAGCTTTCAGACTATATTGAGGAGGGAGATGCCACGGTAATTGTTGCTGTCGCTCCTGTTACCTTTATTCTTATACAGCGTGACGATGTTGGCGACCCTCATGTCCTGTGGCACCTCTCCTTTTTCCCAGCAAAGGCAGAGAATTTCATGCAGCTCCATGAGCAGGTTACCTCTGCAGCACTTCAAGGTCTAAGCAGGAACGCTGTCTTTTCCAGGAGCTTTGCCAGAAGCAAGGGAGTCAAGGGCCTCGTTGAGTTCTTCGAGGGTCGGTTCGTTGTCGAGCTCCATTAGCACAGGCAGGCACTCTATGGTGCTCAGGGCGTCTTTGGTAACCACATTCTCCCTTGGCGTAAAGCTCAGAGTTGTGCTCGACCCAGAGCTTCAGCTGCAGTGTCTGGTCCTGAATCACCACGCCTACGACAGATTTCAAGGGAGCGGTCTTCTTCTGAATTGGGCCGAGGGCCTACTTTATGCCGTCATACATCCCATTTACATTCCCTGTATCTGCTGCAGTCTGTATCTGGGAGCAGAGCTGGAGCCAATAGTTGTTGGCCAGACATGTGGGCCTGGCGCTCTGCTGCACTTTGTAGTGGACGGCCCGAAGGATCTGTAAGTTGCATTGACTTGGGCAGGCTTTGTAGGCTGCCAAGGCGTTTCTCTTCTCTTCGAATACTGGTGTTATTTCTTCCGAATGAGCATCGAACCAGTCTGCCGACCTGCTGGTCGTCTTGCCGAAGGTGGATATGGCAGCGTTGAACACAGCGTCTCTAAAGTACTCCCATCTTTTACTGGTGGTGATCCCTGCCGGCCAATGGAGCGCCTCCCCCGAGCGCACGTGCAAAATCTTCCATCTAGTCCTGATTGCGGGTCTTGTTGGTGTCGATGTAAGGTCTGCCCTCCTTTTTCGATTAGTGAATTTTCTTTGTTTGCATCTTGACCCTGCTACATACCAAGGAGTGGTCGGTGTCACAGAAAGCACTCTGGTAGCTACACGTAATCTTGATGCTGGGTAGACTGGCACGCCTGGTAGGAGTCAGGACAAGCTGGTGTCAGTGCTTAGATCTGGGGTGTCTCCAAGAAACATGGTGTTGAGGCTTTGTGCCGAAGAACGTGTTGGTGACACAGAGACCATGAAGGCCTCTGCTGTTACCAGAGTTATGTAAGGCCAAGGTTAGAATAGGTTGAGTTATGTGAGGCCAAGGTTAAAAAAGGTTGTGATAGTTTTTCACCACATTTTAATATTTTCGTTTTCCAGTTTTCTGTATTTAAGCTCCTTTCTGAACCGTTTTAAGCGAACTTTTCAATATATACTCACACAATTAGCACGTGCGTTTGAATATATATACATATAGGTATAACACGAATGTGAGAATATATTCATACAGGTATAGAACAAACATGAATGTAAGGTGTTTTTCTTAAAATAGGAAACATTCGTGAAGTAATTTTCTAGGTAGGCTTCGAAGATAATTATTGCTGCAAAAGTAATCTTGATGATCAACACCTCGATCGTTACCTTACCTTATCTTCTGGTATCATCAGATGAAAAAAAACATATGGTTATTCTGGGATGATAGACGTCGATTTATAGCTTTCCAGACAAACTTTTCATGTTATTATATACTGGATATATAAATCATAACGAGTATAATTATTTTTGTGCTAATGTAACTTTTAACATAATATGGAACAGTCCAAAATGTAGACAGTTTCAGCCCACACTGAACATTCATACACACTATGAGGTGTGTTGTTGTTTTAGGCTTAGATACTCACTCGGAACAAAAAGTTCCAAGCAGAACGGGCTATTTGGACTTACGTAGTGGACGTAAGTTCACTACGTAAGTACAAATAACAGTGACGCAGATAAGGCCAAATAAGGCAGTGAGCCACTACGGGCTCACTTGGCTCGCTGCCACTTGGGCCCGTAGTGGACTTACCTGGCACAGGAGCGGGGCTGTAACTGTGGAGGTGTGGCCATATATCATACACACCAAGGGGTGTGCCCATATATCATACACACTAAGAGATATGCCAATATATCACTCCTCAAGGACAGTGTTTGATTGGCTTTTGAAATATTATCAGGCCAAAAGTATACCTTCTGAATGTTCAGTAAGATATGTGCTGGGTATTAACCCTGTATAGGTTGACAATGCTTCAATAATGTTACCTCAGAAAGAACATGTTTCATGAACAGTTACAAATAAATCCAAAATTTTCTTGTACAAGATCCTGCCCATAACCGGCGCTTAATGCCCTACAGCTGTGATATAGTTATATCCTAACACATAATTATTTAATAATTACCTACAAATGTCGAAGATTACGTGAGGTCTCCGACCCAAGCATTCGACCATACCAAAATGTGGCTACGAACGTCGAAACACTCTTAAAGGCGATTCATTTCAGCATCATTCTGGCGGGCTCAGGCACGTGGCGTGGAGAACGCTGTGCCTTATCTTGCATATAAATAGCTTCACTTTCCGTTCAGGCTTTGGAATATTCATACCGCTCGGTCGGCATCCAGTTCAGGGAAAATGATTCCTTGGGACACAATAGCCGCCGGGAAGCTGGCAAGTCAGTGATTCTAAAGGTTATTGTTATGTTCCTCGGTTGTGGGAATACTCTTTAACACCAACTCCTGCACATGGCTGATTCTCTACTGAATTTCTTAGGCTCTTGTTGATATCAGACTATATTATTACATTCCCTCAACACGGACACAGTGAGGAGTCAACACGGACGTGGTGAGGAGTCAACACGGACGTGGTGAGGAGTCAACACGGACGTAATGAGGAGTCAACACGGACGTGGTGAGGAGTCTACACGGACGTGGTGAGGAGTCAACACGGACGTGGTGAGGAGTCTACACGGATGTGGTGAGGAGTCTACACGGACGTGGTGAGGAGTCTACACGGACGTGGTGAGGAGTCTACACGGACGTGGTGAGGAGTCAACACGGACGTGGTGAGGAGTCTACACGGACGTGGTGAGGAGTCAACACGGACGTGGTGAGGAGTCAACACGGACGTGGTGAGGAGTCAACACGGACATGGTTAGGAGTCAACACGGATGTGGCGAGGAGGCAACACGGGCGTGGCGAGGAGTCAACACGGCTCCTGGCAGTATGGGTTCGAGTCACTTCTGGGGTGAGTTTTCAGTTGCATATAGTAATCTTGTGCATAGCATTTATATCAAATCACCTCATTCTTCGGGGCACACGTGAGGAACACAAATGCGAACAAGCCTGAATGGTCCCCAGGACTATATGCAACTGAAAACTCACACCCCAGAAGTGACTCGAACCCATACTGCCAGGAGCAACGCAACTGGTATGTACAGGACGCCTTAATCCACTTGACCATCTCGACCGGACATAAGGAGGTGATAGCCGAAGCTCTTTGAACCAACCCCCCGATAGTGTTGCCAGAGGCGGGAGGTGTGTCCTGCCGCCTGACGGGTGGATCCAGTCAGCTGATTGTGTTGCCAGAGACGAGACGAGAAGAGTGTTGCTGCCATCAGATACTTCCACCTGTAATATGTCATTATGCAAGTGTATATATTTTCTTTATTAAATTTTTAATATTACCAATGTGTTTGAGTGAGCCTCCGTTCTCTAGGGCTATTTGTGAGTGAGACCATTTAAGACACCCTGCACTGCATGTGATATTGCATCCTTGATTAAGATAACCAATAAGACCACTGACGTGTCGCTGAGACACGAATCTAAACACCCAGCTGGCGACCTTTAACCAGACCAGATATCAAAGAGAGAGTCTCAGTGTCAAGACGGGCAAGATCAGGTGTGTCACAGGTGGACTTCAACCTCTCCACTCGCTTAGGGTATATATGAGGCCAGCTTGGGGGACTGGGGGAGCCCAAGGGCGAGCAGTGGCACCTGTTACTGAGGGGCTAAAATCCGTGGGACGACCCCATCCACAGGTAGGAAGGGAGTGAACCTTGACACCCTGCAGCCATGGATTTAAGGTAAACAGGTCATATGGGATTACATGTGTGATTCTACATTGGCTGTTACCTATCTACCTTACCGCACAGTTGAGGGAGGTGGGGTAGCTACCTTCAGGGAGACCCAGAAAACAAATAAGTACAGAGACCTAGAACGTTGTTACCGGTTCGTGTCAATAGGCTCTGAGACTCTGGGCGCCTGGAGTAAATGCGCACTTAAGTTCTTATAAGAGGTGGGCGAGGAACTCATTGGGAAAACCGAAGACTCACGAGTGGCCAGTTTCCTGTTCCAGCGCCTCAGTGTCGCAGTTCAGAGGAGAAATGCGTGTTGTATCCTAGGTACGCACCCAACCTCCGAGGACCTGGACAGGGTCTTCGAACACTGATTGTTATATATATATATATATATATATATATATATATATATATATATATATATATATATATATATATATATATATTAATTTTTAATTAATTAATTCTTAACTGGTTAATTCTTTCCCCAAGGAGATGGTGGTAAGGATCTTGTGTCTGCCTCCACTCTTTCTTTGTGATTTCTTTCAGACAAGTGTTGACAAAAGCCCAGATCGGCCGAAACGTTCATCTCTCTTTCCCATTTCTCTTTGGATTTTCCGCATATATATGTATATATATACATATATATATATATATATATATATATATATATATATATATATATATATATATATATATATATATATATATATATATATATATATATATATATATATATATATATATATATATATATATATATATATATATGTGTGTGTGTGTGTGTGTGTGTGTATGTACTCACCTAGTTGTGCTTGCGGGGGTTGAGCTCTGGCTCTTTGGTCCCGCCTTTCCACCGTCAATCAACCGGTGTACAGGTTCCTGAGCCTATTGGGCTCTATTATATCTACACTTGAAACTGTGTATAGAGTCAGCCTCCACCACATTGCTTCCTAATGCATTCCATTTGTCAACCACTCTGACACTAAAAAAGTTCTTTCTAATATCTCTGTGGCTCATTTGGGCACTCAGTTTCCACCTGTGTCCCCTAGTGTGTGTGCCCCTTGTGTTAAATAGCCTGTCTTTATCAACCCGGTCGATTCCCTTGAGAATCTTGAATGTGGTGATCATGTCCCCCCTAACTCTTCTGTCTTCCAAGAAGTGAGGTTCAATTCCCGTAGTCTCTCCTCGTAGCTCATACCTCTCAGCTCGGGTACTAGTCTGGTGGCAAACCTTTGAACCTTTTCCAGTTTAGTCTTATGCTTGACTAAATATGGACTCCATGCTGGAGCCGCATACTCCAGGATTGGTCTGACATATGTGGTATATAATGTTCTGAAAGATTCCTTACACAAGTTTTTAAAGGCCGTTCTTATGTTAGCCAACCTGGCATATGCTGCTGATGTTATCCTCTTGATATGAGCTTTAGGGGACAGGTCTGGCGTGATATCAACCCCCAGGTCTTTTTCTCTCTCTGACTCTTGAAGTATTTCATCTCCCAAGTGATACCTTGTATCTGGTCTCCTGCTTCTACCCCTATCTTCATTACATTACATTTGCTTGGGTTAAACTCTAACATCCATTTGTTCGACCATTCCTGCAGCTTGTCCAGGTCTTCTTGAAGCCTCAAGCTGTCTTCCTCTATCCTAATCCTTCTCATAATTTTGGCGTCATCAGCAAACATTGAGAGGAATAAGTCTATACCCTCTGGGAGATCATTTACGTATATCAGAAACAGGATAGGTCCAAGCACAGAGCCCTGTGGGACTCCACTGGTGACTTCACGCCATTCTGAGGTCTCACCCCTCACTATAACTCTCTGCTTCCTATTGCTTAGGTACTCCCTTATCTACTGGAGCGCCCTACCAGCTACTCCTGCCTGTTTCTCCAGCTTATGCATCAACCTTTTATGGGGTACTGTGTCAAAGGCTTTCCGTCAGTCCAAAAAAATGCAGTCCGCCCATCCTTCTCTTTCTTGCTTAATCTTTGTCACCTGATCATAGAATTTTATCAAGCCTGTAAGGCAAGATTTACCCTCCCTGAACCCATGTTGATGGGTTGTCACGAAGTCTCTTCTCTCCAGATGTGTTACTAGGTTTTTTCTCACAATCTTCTCCATCACCTTGCATGGTATACAAGTTAAGGACACTGGCCTGTAGTTCAGTGCCTCTTGTCTGTCACCCTTTTTAAATATTGGTACTACATTAGCAGTCTTCCATACTTCTGGTAGGTCTCCCGTTTCCAGTGACCTACTATACACTATGGAGAGTGGCAAGCAAAGTGCTCCTGCACACTCTTTCAATACCCATGGTGAGATTCCATCCGGCCCAACAGCTTTTCTCACATCCAGCTCCAATAGGTGCTTCTTGACCTCATCTCTTGTAATTTCGAACCTTTCCAAGGTCACCTGGTTTGCTGCCACCTCTCCTAGCGCCGTGACT
The DNA here is from genome assembly GCF_040958095.1 of Procambarus clarkii. Classification (NCBI taxonomy): domain Eukaryota; kingdom Metazoa; phylum Arthropoda; class Malacostraca; order Decapoda; family Cambaridae; genus Procambarus; species Procambarus clarkii. The sequence continues at coordinate 1,905,650 of NC_091162.1, read as the reverse complement.
TCTCCCTGTTGTATTGTAAAGACCTCCTGGAACCTTTTGTTGAGTTCTTCACACACCTCTTTGTCATTCTCAGTGTACCTGTCCTTGCCCACCCTAAGTTTCCTCACCTGTTCCTTCACTGTTGTCTTCCTCCTGATGTGACTGTGTAGTAGCTTTGGTTCGGTCTTGGCTTTATTAGCTATATCATTTTCATACCTTTTCTCAGCTGCTCTTCTCACACTAACATACTCGTTCCTGGTTCTTTGGTATTTCTCTCTACTTTCTGGTGTTCTGTTATTACGGAAGTTCCTCCATGCCCTTTTGTTCAGCTCCTTTGCTTTCATACATTCCCTATTAAACCACGGATTCTTCCTTTGCTTCTCTGTTTTTTCCTGTTGGGCTGGGACAAACCTGCTTACAGCCTCCTGACATTTTTGGGTGACATAGTCCATCATGTCTTGTACGGACTTGGTTCCGAGTTATGTGTCCCAATGTATATCCCATAGGAATTTATTCATCTCCTTATAGTTTCCCTTTCGGTACACCAGCCCTTTGTTTCCCATTTCTTTTTTGGGGGTGATAATTCCTAGCTCAACCAGGTACTCAAAGCTCAATACACTATGATCACTCATTCCCAAGGGGACTTCCAACTTAACTTCCCTTATATCCGACTCATTTAGGGTAAATATCAGATCAAGCAAAGCTGGTTCATCCCTTCCTCTCGTTCTTGTCGGTCCCTTGACGTGTTGACTTAGAAAGTTTCTCGTTGCCACATCCAGCAGCTTAGCTCTCCATGTGTCTGGGCCTCCATGTGGGCCTCTGTTCCCCCAATCTATCTTTCCATGGTTGAAGTCTCCCATGATTAGTAGCCTGGATCCGTTCCTGTTAGCCACAGAAGCTGCTCTCTCTATTATATTGATGGTGGCCAAGTTGTTTCTATCATATTCCTGTCTGGGTATTCTGACATTCGGTGGGGGGTTATATATGACTACTACTATAATTTTCTGTCCTCCAGTTGCTATGGTGCCTGATATGAAGTCACTGAAACCTTCACAGTTCTGAATTACCATCTCTTCGAAACTCCAACCTTCTCTTAGTAGCAAAGCTACACCACCTTCTCCTCTCCCTTCTCTCTCTTTCCTCACTACATAGTAGCCCTGTGGAAACACTGCGTTTGTTATGGTGTTTGTTTGCTTTGTTTCTGTGAGTGCTATTATGTCTGGGTTTTCTTCTAGTGCCCATTCTCCGAGTTCACTTGTTTTATTTGTAATTCCATCTATGTTAGTGTACATTGCCTTGAAGCTCACTTTCTTCAGTTCATTTTCTTGTCCCTTTCTTGGCGAGCATTCTGCTGGTGTGGGAAGCTTTTCCGTGGGTGAGATGATCTGTGAGGTGGTTTGCAGGGTTTCAGGGGAGTTTGGGGTGAGGGGTGGGGGTTTCATGGAAGGGGGGACAGGTAGGGTGTGGGTTAAGGTGATAGGGGGGACATGGAGGATACGGGGTGAGGGGGGAGGAGGGATAGGGAGGGTATGGGATGAAGGGGGAGAGGGGACAGGGGGGGAAAGGTGGGAGGGGGGACATGATGGGAATGGGGAAGGGATGACAGGGTAAGAATGGGGTTTTGGGTGGGGGCAGGTCGGGTCAGGTCTGGTCAGGGGAAGGGAGGGTTTCTATGCAGAGGGGGGTGGCGGGGTTGCCCTCCCCTCTGGAGGGCATGTGTGTATGTGTGTGTGTGTGTGTGTGTGTGTGTGTGTGTGTGTGTGTGTGTGTGTGTGTGTGTGTGTGTGTGTGTGTGTGTGTGTGTGTGTGTGTGTGTGTGTGTGTGTGTGTGTGTGTGTGTGTGTGTGTGTGTGTGTGTACTCACCTAGTTGTGTTTGCGGGGGTTGAACTCTGGCTCTTTGGTCCCGCCTCTCAACCGTCAATCTACAGGTGTACAGATTCCTGAGCCTATTCGGCTCTATCATATCAACATTTGAAACTATGTATTGAGTCAGCCTCCACCACATAACTTCCTAACGCATTCCATTTGTCAACCACTCTGACACTAAAAAAGTTATTTGTAATATCTCTGTGGCTCATTTGGGCACTCATTTTCCACCTGTGTCCCCTTGTACGTGTGCCCCTTGAGTTAAATAGCCTGTCTTTATCTACCCTATCAATTCCCTTCAGAATCTTGAATGTGGCGATCATGTCCCCCCTAACTCTTCTGTCTTCCAGCGAAGTAAGGATTAATTCCTGTAGTCTCTCCTCGTAGCTCATACCTCTCAGCTCGGGTACCAGTCTGGTGGCAAACCGTTGAATCTTTTCCAGTTTAGTCTTATCCTTGACTAGATATGGACTCCATGCTGGGACTGCATACTCCAGGATTGGCCTGACATATGTGGTATACAAAGTTCTGAATGACTCTTTACACAAGTTTCTGAATGCCGTTCGTATGTTGGCCAGCCTGCCATATGCCGCTGATGTTATCCTCTTGATATGGGCTGCAGGATACAGGTCTGGCGTGATATCAACCGCCAAGTCTTTTTCTTTCTCTGACTCCTGAAGAATTTCCTCTCCCAGATGATACTTTGTATCTGGCCTCTAGCTCCCTACACCTATCTTCATTACATTACAGTTGGTTGGGTTAAACTCTAACAACCATTTGTTCGACCATTCCTTCAGCTTGTCTAGGACTTCTTGAAGCCTGAAACAGTCCTCTTCTGTGTTAATCCTTCTCATAATTTTGGCATCGTCCGCAAACATTGAGAGAAATCGATACCCTCCGGGAGATCATTTACGTATATCAGAAACAAGATAGGACAGAGTACAGAGCCTTGTGGGACTCCACTGGTGACTTCACGCCAATCGGAGGTCTCACCCCTCACCGTAACTCTCTGCTTCCTATTGCTTAGGTACTCCCTTATCCACTGGAGACCCTTACCATCTACACCTGCCTGTCTCTCCAGCTTATGTACCAGCCTCTTTTGCGGTACTGTGTCAAAGGCTTTCCGACAATCCAAGAAAATGCAGTCCGCCCAGCCCTCTCTTTCTTGCTTAATTTTTGTCACCTGGTCGTAGAATTCTATTAAGCCAGTCAGGTAAGATTTACCCTCCATGAACCCATGTTGGCGATTTGTCACGAAGTCCCTTCTCTCCAGATGTGTTACCAGGTTTTTTCTCACGATCTTCTCCATCACCTTGCATGGTATACAAGTCAAGGACACTGACCTGTAGTTCAGTGCCTCTTGCCTGTCGCCCTTTTTGTATATTGGGACCACATTCGCCGTCTTCCACATTTCTGGTAGGTCTGCCGTTTCTAGTGACCTACTATACACTATGGAGAGTGGCAAGCAAAGTGCCTCTGCACACTCTTTCAGTACCCATGGCGAGATCCCGTCTGGACCCACAGGCTTTCTAACATCCAGATCCAGCAGGTGTCTCTTTACCTCCTCTTTCGTAATTTCGAACCCTTCCAAGGCTGCCTGGTTTAATTTCCTTTCTCCTAGAACAGTGACCTCACCTTTTTCTGTTGTGAAGACCTCCTGGAACCTCTTGTTGAGTTCTTCACACACCTCTTTGTCATTCTCTGCATACCTTTCCTCACCTGTTCTAAGTTTCGCTACCTATTCTTTCACGGTTGTTTTCCTTCTGATGTGACTGTGGAGTAGCTTTGGTTCGGTCTTGGCTTTGTTTGCTATATCATTTTCATAACTTTTCTCTGCTTCTCTTCTCACCCTGACAAACTCATTCCTGGTTCTCTGGTATCTCTCTCTTCTTTCTGGTGTTCTGTTATTCCGGAAGTTCCTCCACGCCCTTTTGTTCAGTTCTTTTTTGCTTCCATACATGCCCTATTAGACCATGGATTCTTCTTTTGCTTCTAGGATTTTTAATTTTGGGCCGGGATGTATCTGCTTACTGCCTCCTGACACTTTTGGGTGACATAGTCCATCATATCTTGTACAGATTTAGCTCTGAGGTCTGTGTCCCAAGTTATTTCCCTGAGGAAGCTTCTCATCTCCTCATAATCTCCCTTTCGGTATGCCAGCCTTTTGTTTCCTAGTTCTTTTTTGGGGGAGATAATTCCTAGCTCTACCAGGTACTCAAAGCTCAGTACACTCTGATCACTCATTCCCATGGGTGCTTCCATCTTGACTTCCCTAATATCCCACTCATTTAGGGTAAATATCAAATCAAGCATTGCTGGTTCATCTCCTCCTCTCATTCTTGTTGGTTCCTTGATGTGCTGGCTTAGAAAGTTTCTTGTTGCCACGTCCAGCAGCTTAGCTCTCCGTGTTTCTGGTCCTCCATGCAGGTCTCTGTTCCCCCAATCTATCTTCCCATGATTGAAGTCTCCTATGATTAGTAGTCCAGATCCATTCCTGCTAGCAACAGAAGCTTCTCTCTCTATTATGTTAATGGTGGCCATGTTGTTTCTATCATATTCCTGTCTGGGTCTTCTGTCATTTGGTGGTGGATTATATATGACTACGACTATAATTTTTTTGCCCTCCAGTTGTTATTGTAGCTGTTATGTAGTCACTGAAACCTTCACATCCCTGAACATCCATCTCCTCAAAATCCCAGCCTTTTCTTACCAGCAGGGCTACACCACCACCACTTCTTCCTTCTCTCTCTTTCCTCATAACATAATAGTCCAGTGGGAACCTGCATTTGTTATGGTTTTCGTTAGCTTTGTTTCTGTGAGAGCTGTGTTTGTGTGTGTGTGTATGTGTACTCACCTAGTTGTACTCACCTAGTTGTGCTTGCGGGGTTTGAGCTCTGGCTCTTTGGTCCCGCCTCTCAACTGTCAATCAACAGGTGTACAGGTTCCTGAGCCTATTGGGCTCTATCATATCTACACTTGAAACTGTGTATGGAGTCAGCCTCCACCACATCACTTCCTAATGCATTCCATTTGTCAACCACTCTGACACTAAAAAAATTCTTTCTAATATCTCTGTGGCTCATTTGGGCACTCAGTTTCCACCTTTGTTCCCTAGTGTGTGTGCCCCTTGTGTTAAACAGCCTGTCTTTATCAACCCTGTCAATTCCCTTGAGGATCTTGAATGTGGTGATCATGTCCCCCCTAACTCTTCTGTCTTCCAACGAAGTGAGGTTTAATTCCCGTAGTCTCTCCTCGTAGCTCATACCTCTCAGCTCGGGTACTAGTCTGGTGGCAAACCTTTGAACCTTTTCCATTTTAGTCTCATGCTTGACTAGATATGGAATCCATGCTGGTGCCGCATACTCCAGGATTGGTCTGACATATGTGGTATATAATGTTCTGAAAGATTCCTTACACAAGTTTCTAAAGGCCGTTCTTATGTTAGCCAACCTGGCATATGCTGCTGCTGTTATCCTCTTGATGTGAGCATCAGGGGACAGGTCTGGCGTGATATCAACCCCCAGGTCTTTCTCTCTCTCGGACTCTTGAAGTATTTCATCTCCCAAGTGATACCTTGTATCTGGTCTCCTGCTTCTTACCCATATCTTCATTACATTACATTTGCTTGGATTAAACTCTAACAGCCATTTGTTCGACCATTCCTGCAGCTTGTCCAGGTTTTCTTGAAGCCTCAAGCTGTCCTCCTCTGTCTTAATCCTTCTCATAATTTTGGCGTCGTCAGCAAACATTGAGAGGAATGAGTCTATACCCTCTGGGAGATCATTTACGTATATCAGAAACAAGATAGGTCCAAGTACAGAGCCCTGTGGGACTCCACTGGTGACTTCACGCCAGTCTGATGTCTCACCCCTCACTGTAACTCTCTGCTTCCTATTGTTTAGGTACTCCCTTATCCACTGGAGCGCCCTACCAGTTACTCCTGCCTGTTTCTCTAGCTTATGCATCAACCTTTTATGGGGTACTGTGTCAAAGGCTTTCCGACAGTCCAAAAAAATGCAGTCCGCCCACCCTTCTCTTTCTTGTTTAATCAAATCTTGTGTGTGTGCGTGTGTGTGTGTGTGTGTGTGTGTGTGTGTGTATGTGTGTGTGTATGTGTGTGTGTATGTGTGTGTGTGTGTGTGTGTGTGTGTGTGTGTGTGTGTGTGTGTGTGTGTGTGTGTGTGTGTGTGTGTGTGTGTGTGTGTGTGTGTGTGTGTGTGTGGTGTGTGTGTGTGTGTGTGTGTGTGTGTGTGTGTGTGTGTGTGTGTGTGTGTGTGTGTGTGTGTGTGTGTGTGTGTGTGTGTGTGTGTGTGTGTGTGTGTGTGTGTGTGTGTGTGTGTGTGTGTGTGTGTGTGTGTGTGTGTGTGTGTGTGTGTGTGTGTGTGTGTGTGTGTGTGTGTGTGTGTGTGTGTGTGTGTGTGTGTGTATGTGTGTGTGTGGTGTGTGTGTGTGTGTGTGTGTGTGTGTGTGTGTGTGTGTGTGTGTGTGTGTGTGTGTGTGTGTGTGTGTGTGAGTGTGTGTGTGTGTGTGTGTGTGTGTGTGTGTGTGTGTGTGTGAGTGTGTGTGTGTGTTATTGATTTTGATAGATAGGGTGGGATCCGTGATTCAATCACGAATCATGAATCTTCTCTATATTTCTTGCTAGCTGTACCCGACCACTCGTTGCTGTGGATCAGCAACGCAAGTGCATTGCTGAGCCACAGCGACCTTCCCCTTTCTCTCAAGTCCTCCCCATCATTCCCCCTCCCCCATCCCCTCGTCCTCCCACCATTCCCTCCTCCCTCTTGTCCCCTCGTCCTCCCTACCATCCCCCATTCTCCTGTCCCCCCTTGTCCTCTCCACCATTCTTCATTCACATTTCCCTGTCCCTTCGTCCCTAACATCCCCAACTCCCCCATCCCTTCGTCCTCTCCACCATTACCCTCTCCCATCTCACATCGTCGTCCCCACTATCTTCCACTCCCGTCCCCTCGTCCTCTCTATTTTTCCTCAATTCCTCGTCCGATGCATTCTAAATGATCTGATGTTCCCATAAGAAAATTGGGAACATCAAATGATCTGATGTTCCCATCACTGAAATATAAGAAAAGCAGGTAAAAAACTAAATGAAAAACAATGAAACAATAAAAACATAAACAATACTCACAAAGTGAATGGTATGGTAAACAACACAGCTCATTTCCAATGCTATGTCACACAAATAATTTAATCAAAATGAAATAAATCGAAGTTTATGAAGATTCAATTTATCAATGAAATCAGAAACATTGAAATGGAATTATATCATATTTAGTATAGCGTGTGTTGCTCTTACGTGCAACAAATGGTGCTCTTTAAAAAAAATAACATGTTTTTCAGCGATTACTGGTGTCACATCTATATAGTAGGTATTTAATTAAAAACATGCGCATATTCGAATGGAACGTTGTGTCAAAATTCTAAAGCAAACGGTGAAGAACTTTTGGAGATTACAGCGTGTGTCACTCTTACGTCCAACAGATGGCGCATTTAAAAATAAATAGTTTTTTCCTGTGACAGGTGAGGCATGAATATAGTAAGTATATAAAACCTTGTGCCAATTCGAATGCAACACTGTGTCAAAATTTCAAAGAAATTGGTGAAGAGGTTTCAAAGATTTCCCTCACATGAAAAAAACATGAAAAAAAAACAGTTTTTCAAAAAAGCATGTTTTTTTCCCATCGTATTCGTGACATGTATATAGTATGTATATAAAAACCCGCTCGGGTGTGATTGGAACTTGGTGTCAAAATTTCAAAGCAGTTGGTGAAGAACTTTCGGAGATTAGCAATTTTGAATAAACGAACATTTGCATTTTTATTTATAAGGACTTGCACAACCCAGCCACGCGTTGCTGTGACTCGGCAATGCATGCTCGTGGCTGAGCCACAGCAACCATCCCTAGTCCCCCCGTCCCTCCCCACCATACCCCCTCTCACTTTATCCCCTCATCCTCCCAATCATCCCACTCCCCTATCCCCTCGTCTTCTCCACAATTCCCCTCCTCCCCAGTTCCCCTAGTCTTTCCCACCATCCCCATCCCCTCGTCCTCCTCCCCATTCCGCACACCCCCGTCCCCTCGTCCTCCCCCACCATCTCCCGCTCCCCTGTCCCCTCGTCCCTTCGTCCTCCCAACCATCCCCCACTCCACTGTCCCCTTATTCTCCCCTCTATTCTGCACTCCCCCGTCCCTCTTCCTCCCCACCATCCCCTACTCCCCCAACCTCTCGTCCTCCCCACCATTCCCCACTCGCTTTTCCAATGTGTTCCCAAATGATCTGATGCGTCCATCAGAAAAATGGGAACATCAAATGATCTAATGTTCCTATCACTGAAAAATAAGAACAGTTAAATGTTCACAGAAAATAATTCAATCACAATGAAAATTATTCGAAATCTATGAAAATTCAATTTATCAATGCAATCGGAAACATTGAAATGGAATCGTGACATATTTAGTGTAGTGTGTGTTGTTCTTACGTGCAACAGATGGCGCAGTTTTTCAAAAATGCATGTTTTTACTTGTCATAGGTGTTGCATCTATATATATACTCAACTAAATGAACGGTTTAGTAAACAACTCATCTCAATTCCAATGCAAAATCACACAAAATAATTAAATCAATATGAAAATAAATCGAAATCTTTAAAGTTAAATTTATCAATGTAATTGGAAACATTGAAATGGAATCGTAACATATATAGAATAGGATGTATTGCTCTTACGTGCATCAGATGGAGCTGTTTTTCAAAAAACGCATGTTTTACCTGTCACAAGGGTGGCATCTATATAGTTGGTATATAAAAACACGTACGTATTAGAATGGAACGTTGTGTCAAAATTTCAAAGGAATGTTTTGGATATTAAAGTGTGTGTTGCTCTTACGTCCAACAGATGATGCTGTTTTTTAAAAAAAAAAAAATACGTTTTTTCCTGTCAGAGTTATCGCATGTATATAGTAGGTATATAAAAACACGCGCTTGTTGGAATGCAAAGTTGTGTCAAAATTTCAAAACAATCGATAAAGAAGTTTCGAAGATTTCCCGTACTTGAAAAATACATGAATAAAATAGTTTTTCAAAAAAGTTATGTTTTTTCCATCACAAACGTGACATCTACATAGTATGTTTATATAAACTCGCTCGGATGTGAATGGAACGTTGTGTCAAAATTTCAAAGCAATCGGTGAAGAACTTTCAGAGATTAGCGATTTTGAACAAGCGAACATTTATGTTTATATTTATATTGATGTTTTTCTTCACTTCTGGAAGAAGTTCTACAGTTAGCAGCATAGTTACAATCACAGCTCTGGGAATAGATTAGAAGATGTGTATGGAATACAATATTAGTGACATTCAGTAAGAGCAACAGTATTCAACTAAATTAACTTTAAAAGTATTTAACTTAACAGCATATTACAAAACATTTCAATATAATTTACAGTAGTTTTCACAATGCACAGCAAAATTAATGCATTACGTAAATACGAAGTTAAATGCTGCAAAAGATGAACAACAAACACTTCAAGACAATATGTTATAGTAACAACTCAACACAACAGATGTTAGCAACAGAACAACTACTTTACATATAACAAATAACTACACCTTTGTCTTTCTTCACTTTTCCTTGACCCAGAATCTATACAAAACAAAGTGATTCTTCTTTCCTCCTATCAGCTTTAAAGAAGGGAACGCGTCACAAACCCTTTATCGTAAATTCCTGAATGCCAATTGTCTCGAAACTATCATTATTGATGCACCTTACTATCATTATTGATGCACCTTACTATCATTATTGATGCACCTTACTATCATTATTGATGCACCTTACTATCATTATTGATGCACCTTACTATCATTATTGATGCACCTTACTATCATTATTGATGCACCTTACTATCATGATAGATGTACCTTACTATCATGATTGATGCACCTTACTATCATGATTGATGCACTTTACTATCATTATTGATGCACCTTACCATCTTGAAGACGAAGACGAACATTCTACCCCACGCCTCATCTACGTCCCCAGTCGACATCAATTGTGCAATATTTCTCTTCGCTCTTTCTGCATGGTGCATTTAATGCACTGTTTATCAACTTTTCCTTTCCCATCGTAGATGTTGAAGTGAGCTTCAACAAAACGCATCATTCTTCAGCCACAAGATAACAGTAAAATGAGCTTTGTAAACGATATTTTAAACTTTCTTCTCAGGTAAGAAAGTAATTAACAAAGAGAATATTCTTCCTTCAATTATTATCCTGAACATTTTGGTGACATTCAATGAGAGAGAGAGAGAGAGAGTGAGAGAGTGAGAGAGTGAGAGAGTGAGAGAGTGAGAGAGTGAGAGAGTGAGAGAGAGAGAGAGAGAGAGAGAGAGAGAGAGAGAGAGAGAGAGAGAGAGAGAGAGAGAGAGAGAGAGAGAGAGAGAGAGAAGAGAGAGAGAGAGAGAGAGAGAGAGAGAGAGAGAGAGAGAGAGAGAGAGAGAGAGAGAGAGAGAGAGAGAGAGAGAGAGAGAGAGAGAGAGAGAGAGAGAGAGAGAGAGAGAGAGAGAGAGAGAGAGAGAGAGAGAGAGAGAGAGAGAGAGAGAGAGAGAGAGAGAGAGAGAGAGAGAGAGAGAGAGAGAGAGAGAGAGAGAGAGAGAGAGAGACTAGGCCGGAGATGACTGACTGGGTGCCAATCTATAAATATTCGTCACTGTTTACCCCACTAGTATTAGGAACCTGGTGTTAACTGACTGGCTGGTCGTGTTCCAGGGAAAGCTGTAGGATAAGCCTTGCCCCAAGCTACAGGAATGGAAAAGTCTCAGGCTATTATCAGGAGTCAGAAGACGACTACCCCTTTACGCATAAGGACAAATAATAAGACAAAAAGGGAAATGGAGACAGAGACGAGAAGAAAAGGCAGAGACAAATACATGGACTGAGATACAAACAACACCTGGCAAAGCTTAACTCATTAAGCGTTGTCAATAAGTGAAAATGTACTCGAGCATATACTTTACCAAAATGTAAATATAAATCAGCTAATGGAACCTTTGGAAATATATGATGACATACTATGGACAGTTTCAGGTTATTTATCGCCAACAATTTTAAAACGAAGAAACACGAGTGTTTGTTTTCAGTTAAAAATGAGTTACGGTAAAAATAAATATTGTCTTAATACATCTTAGAAAAAGATCGATGAAAAATATATAAATAATGATAACACAAAAGACATTAATTGCAATGTTATCCAATAGATATTAGCAGCCAGTCTAAAAAAATTACGTTTTACGCTCAAAAATACCAATATTGAGAATACGAATGAAATCAAGAAATTCCCTTATCAGTACTGAATTGCAGTTTATGAAAGCTCATTAACCCAAATTCGCCTTAAAAGAAAACCAACCCACCTTAACATAATTCATTGCGACACTTGAAGACATCATAGGAAATTAATGGAAATATGGGTTGTTGATAGGTGACAAGGGAACTAAAGAAGCATATTAGCAGATGGATCAGTGACCAGTAATAATTGGTGGGGTAATAACTGGTAAGAGAGAGACTATGAATATCACCTGATGACGTCAAGCCAATTATAAATAGATTTGATGTCTCTGTAATTATCAGTACCATAGAGAAGGCCAAGAAACTTGATTCCTTTCACTTTGTTATAAGGAATTCAGTTCCAGAACCAGGTCGCTCTCTTCCTGTGCCTCATTCCCATAAGGAAGGGAAGCACAGGAAGCTTCCTTCCTTTCGTGAGGGAATAGAAATTGTCTCTAGCTTAGACATGTTTGATACAAGAAAACACGCCGCCATTTTGCTTTCAAGCGGGTGCACAAGTGCACGCATGCCAATTTTCTTCATGTGGGAGCTAAACATTTCTTGTTTGGTATCTAGGAAAGCCGACACCAACAGTTGTTCAATAAAGGTACGGTGGCCGCCGTAGCCTTTCTATGAAAGGAATTACAACATTAGTAAGATTTTAAGCCCAAGTTGCTTAGTCAGCAAGGAGCGAGAGGTGACTTGGAGAAGGAGACGCCTAACGGTTTTCCTGGCTTGTGTAAACATTCGCCGATAGACTGTGACATCACTTGTGTCACGTAACTAAGGATTAATAGCATAGTGAAAGCGACACTCCTTGGTCCTCCAAGATGCTGTCGCCTGATTGGTCACCTTGAAGAACAACGGGGAAGAGTGTCGGGGGAGGCTCCCAAAAGACAAAAAATGACTAACCATCATGTGAGATGGGGACTTTTAGTATCACTGCTACCTTATTCACTCATGTGTTGATAATATCCTCATAATACACCAAGAGTCTGCCAGTGCAAACAACTTATCACAAGCCTCTGTATGAATTACCATCCGGTGTGATGGGGACTTTTTAGCATCACATAGCTAGCTTTTTGACACACTGTACTCTCCTTCATATAGTCTAGGACAGCTGCACAAATGCAGATGTACCTAATATATTAATAAAAAAGAAAATAAAAGAAAAAAAAGGAGGCTCCCAAGCTGGTTCCTGCCATGGGCATTTATCTGGAGTGGCTTTTGATCTGTGAGGATGTTCTGAGTTCATAAAGCAAAGTATATATCGATTACGTCCTAGCAATTCCGCGTGTCAGAATCCGTTACTGCAACGGCGCGTATTTATATATTAACCGAGAAAGAGATACATAGAAGAGTAACTCATCACATGGTCGCCTGCAGAGCAACTGGACTGTAGTGTGTTAATCCGTGATCATCTCGTTCATCTGTAGCGATCCGTCAACAAATCGCTAAGTAAACTGTTGCAAGGAATTTAGGATATAAAAATTCCCTGTGACCAAAGTCAAAACTCGAGTGAATAACGTAAATTTACAAATGTTGTGACTTAGATTATATTTCATTCCCCCACTCAGGTCACACCTACTGTGTGGCTGTCCTGCTTTTCCCCGCCATCTTGGGAGAGCGCGCGATTCTCGCCTCTGTGACTCTGAGGCTATACCACGCTCGACACCCAGCGTCCTTTGACCTCCGCTACTCCGCCTCACCCCACACGTGTCCTGTGCAAGGTTTCTATCCCATACGGTCCGTGTTGGTACTGATCTTCAATCAACGGCAAAATTTTACTGAGTGTGAGAAGGAATACTGGTTGCCCGGCCTGGTGGTGGTTTGCCACTGACAGGGTGACATTTGAAGTTGCCATGGGGACTTCTCGGCCTTCAGTGAAGAGGACATTGTCGGCTGGTCTGGCATTTACGGTGCCGGTGGACCATCTGTTAGTTGGTGTAGCCCTGGGGGACGTGCTCCATGTGCAGCTGTTGGACTTAGTGGGCGTCCAGCTGCTTCAGGGCAACCATGCTGTGGTCAAGTTCCACCACCAGGCTGCTTTTGAGGAGTTTCTCAGGCGGTGTGAGGAGCATGTTTGCCCTCTCCCTGATACCGTATGTTCTTTTAAAGTGGTGAATCTTAGTGTCGCCTTAACGTATGTGGCGGTGCATTGAGCCTCCCTTCGAATTTCAAGACGATCTTTTAACCTCCTGTTTTAAACGGTTTGGGACTGTGTTAAGTGTTCGTTGGAACAAGGTCCTTGCCAGACACTGTGCTAGTATGCTTGATGGCTCCTACACATTGACGATGTTGCTGAAGTGTAGTGTACTGTCGTCAGTGTCTGTGTTGGGTTACACGCTCCGCTGCCTGTATCGGGGGTAACCGCGCACCTGTTATAGGTGTGGTCACGTGGGTTATCTGGCTGCCAGTTGCAACATGGGAGCAACTGGTAGGGTGCATATTTTTCGTGTGGAGTATTTTCCGCCCCTGTTGCATTCGGACGGTTCTGAGAATGGTGAAGGTCCTTTGCCTGAGGCGCCTGATTACCTGTCTGCCTGTCTGCTGCTCCGCCTTTTGCGGCGGATTCTACGGATTGTGCGACACGTCTGGTAACTGTCGTAGCCCCACGGGGTTGTTGAGCTGGTGTATGTGGGTGTCGGGACGTCGCCTGCACTGCGTGTAGTGGAGGCTGTCCCAATGGAGGTCCATGGCCCGCCCCTGCCTGTGGATGTCCCGGCTCTTGGGGGCGTGGGTTCATCTGTTTTGGAGGGAGTGCCTCGGCCGGGGGAGGTGCGTGCTATGACTGTGTGCCTCGACGACTGTCATTCTGATGGTTCCAGCCCTTTACAGAAACGTGCATGCTGGTTTTCTGAGGCTGTTTCCCTAAATGATGTCGACAGTGTGGGTGATGTGGCCTCTGTGGATTCTTCGGACAGTGTGTGTATGAACTGTGTGGATGCGGTGATGGTGGCCATGCCTGCAGAGGGACGTGGTAGAAGTAGTGTGGTGCAGCCTGTCTCGAAGTGATCGCTGTGGGCTCGTAGTGTGTCTCCCTTTCGTGGTGTGCATTGGGAGGTGGTGGGGGAGTATGTTGCTCCAGATTACCCCACCGTCGGTGGCGAGGCTGTGAGGGGCTCAGAGTTGCTTCCTGCGACTCCTGTTGTTGGATCCCCGCGGTGTGGGGTTGCCTCTGGTCATTGGGACCTGGTCATGGTGCTAAAGAAGGATGTGCGCCAGGGAGCCTCGGCTCCTGTGCCCAACGGCGGGAACTATGCCGAGCCTGTATCCCCTGCGGTTCCCCCTCCTTCGTTGCCCTGGTCTGGAGGGAGCCTAGTCCAGACTGCCGAGGTCGTGACCCATGAGGGTTGGATGTTAGACTTGTCTCTGGATGCCCGGGTGCTTTCGGTCCCGTGGTGTTCTTCCACTATCTGGGTGCTGCAGGTGAAGGAGTTTGCTTATGGTGTGCCGGATAGGATGCCTCCGCCGACGGCGCCGATGGCGCCGCCTGGTAGCCGGGTATCCTCTGTCCACATACTGCTGTGAGAAGTGTACTGCTTGCGCTTTCCGATGCGGGAGTTCCCTGGTAAATATTAGTCGACGTCATGGACACAACGTGCTGCCCTCCGGTGCGGCATATCTCTCTCTCCCGTCCACCTCTGTTTTCGTCGCCGCTCCTTTGTCTACGACTCCTAGCGACTTTTGACCCTTATCATTCTCCACATACGTCCGTCTCCTAACATCTGTCCTGGTGCAGTTATCGAGAGGATACGATCTTCATACAAACTGCACCTACTATCAAGAAGAAGAAGAGTGTGAGAAAGATTGTTTGAATATAAGCCAGTTATCAAAGTTAGTACTCATTAATTAACTATTGAATCATTATCAAGAAGTGCATATTTCCTTGTGCTGAATTCAGGTCAGCCTGATGGTCTGTCGTTTCTCATTACTCCACAACGGAAGAGATATGCAGGATGAGGAAGTACGTAGATAAGTAGCTGGCCTCCGTCAATCCCGTGGGGTCATGGAGCTGTGCCCTGGGTGCCTAAGTGTTCTAGTCTAGTTAGATGCAAGCCTGCTGTGGCTGTGAAGGCCAACCCGAGAATGACAGTCTCGACCGCAGCGAGCGCAGATAAATGCCGAAGCGGGTGCATCTGACAGTGGTCGAGACCTACTCGGATAATAGACCTACGAGTTTATTATCCTCCGCCCTCCTCCTCAGTTCACCCTCGAATTGCTGGAATCCCTTTTGCACTTTGCATCTCCAGGCAGATCTGTCCGCAACTGCTGCCTCCCAAGTGTTGATGTCGACAACAGCTGCTTGGGGTCGCGTTTGCAGGCATCTTTGAAACACAGCTGAGGTCTTCCGGTGGGTTTATTTCCTGTGCCAGTTCTCCACACAAGAGGTCCTTCGGTATGCGGCCATCTTCCATGAGTGTGACAAGTTCCAGCCATCTCATGCATTTCTGCGTCAGGAGAGTGAACAATGAAGGAACTCCTGTTCTCTCAGTACTGTGTTCTGAGTACTGTGTTGTTGGTGACGTGGTCTTTCCATGTGATGTCTGGATGCGTCTCAGGTTCTGCATGTGAAAGATATTGAGCCGTCTCTCCTGGCGAGAGTGCAGGGTCCATGATTTTGAGCCGTAGAAAAGTGTACTCGTCACACATGCCATGTTGACTTGTGTCTTGGTGTGCACTGTCAGTTTGATATTCACCCAAACGCGCTTTGTGAGCCTGGCAAGTATTGTTGCGGCCTTGCCGATACGCCTATTGAGCTCAGTGTCCAGGGAAAGGGTGTCTGAGATTGTGGAGCCCAGGTACACAAACTCACGGACTACCTCCAGCACATAGTCTGCTATGTTTATACCAGGTAGCTCAATGACGTCTTGTCCCATCACCTGTGTCTTCTTCAGGCTGATTGTCAGGCCGAATGCGGAACAGGTTGCGGCAAAGCGATTGAGTAGCTGCTACAGGCCTTCTGCTATGTGTGTGGTGATCGCTGCGTCGTCGGCGAAGAGGAACTCCCTGAGGATTCGCATCTGCCCTTTCGTCTTTGCTCGGAGTCTGGATAGATTATAGAAGCTAGGTCACACATGCAGGCCAGGAGCTGGACTTGGTTGTCAGAGGTTATTTGAGACGCACGCCATCAGGGGCACTTTGCAGGCTGTGGGAACTTATCTTTACAACCCTTCCCCCCGGCTATGACAACCCTTGGAACCACGTAGATAAGACAACTATAGTATGTCTGTGATTTCTGTAGATTGATCTGAATGTCTGTAATATTACGCTTTCTATACATTTAAATATAATTATTATTGTAATTTATAATAATTGTGTGGATTGTAATTGTGCGGTTTAATATATAATTTTACTATGTTGACCAGACCACACACTAGAAGGTGAAGGGACGACGACGTTTCGGTCCGTCCTGGACCATTCTCAAGTCGAATGGTCCAGGACGAACCGAAACGTCGTCGTCCCTTCACCTTCTAGCATGTGGTCTAGTCAACATACTTTAGTCACGTTATTGTGACTCATCGCCAGCAAATGTTATTATGCATAATCAAATTATGTATGTTTCTTTTTTTCTCGTTCCAGGAGGAAACCAGATACAAACCAGGGTTTTACACAACTCCCCCATGCAATCGAGCTATGTCAATAACTTGAGTGCTACGGCCTACTTCAATAGGCTGTTCTACCTCTTCGCACGTCACACTTATTCCGACTGGGGGAGTTGTGTAAAACCCTGGTTTGTGTCTCGGAGAGGCTGCAGGATCCAAGTAAGTTAGGTACAACTTCTGGTTTCAACTCTTTTGACCATGTCGTAGCTCAGTCGATTAAAGCAGCGTCTAGGAAGATCTCGGACGTAGGTTCGAATCCTCGTCACGGCCCTTGTGGATTTGTTTATAAAATATATTGTTCTGTACTAAAACAATGAAGTTTTCTGGAGCATGAATAGTGGGTGCTCAACATTGCAAACAGAATTATATGCCCTGAAGGAAGTCATAAACTATACAGTTGAGAATAATTTACATGTTGTCATCATTCATGCCGACTCTAAATCTTCGCTCCAGGCATTGTTATCTAGTCAGCACAGAGATAATATACAACTCCTCACAGAAATCCAACATATAGGAAAAGAAGCCCATAATCTAGGGCTGTCAATCACCCTAAATTGAATACCAAGTCACTTTGGTATAGAAGGTAATGAAAAGGCAGACTCACTAGCAAAAACTGACACTGCTCTACCTGTTGTACAGGTTCAAATACCTCCAAGTTTTTCACAGATTAAGGAGCAAATCAAGAAGAAAATACTCTCAATTATCAAAATTCGCCACAGAGCCAAAGTAGCGGAAGGAAGATCCACTGAGATATGGTACGAACAAGCCACTGGGTGCTCCTCTTTCAAGCCTGGCAAAAATATATCCAGAGACATTGCAATAGCCATACACAGACTCAGACTTGGTTACGAGTGCCGCTGGGAGGTAATGAACCCATAGTTAAAGAGTGTCATATCTGTGGAACAGAAGCAGAGGCGCCACTATTGCACTACTTACTGGAATGTGAAGCTACTGAAGCCCTGCGCATCAAACTCAACATTAATCCAACGACAGCAACTGCATTAGATGCACATTCCACCGCGACTACAATGATTAGAAATGCCGTTGAGGAATAGGACTCACTAGTGACCATTCTGCATCTACATCCGCCACCAAGATAATGTTATTAAAACAAGAATAAAACCAGTGCACTAAAACAGAAGCGAAAAATAAACCGGGGAAAACGGAAGAATCCCCACCTCCATTTAAAACTTGGACCCAAATATCACAGTAACAAAGTTATCGCGAATAACCGAGCTCAATTACGGGCTCGCCATAGCCCGTGCTACATGGACACTTCGTTCTGAGTAGCTAAATCTAAAACAACAACAACATACTGTAACATCACTTGAGAATGTACCATGAAGGTTCAAAACATCGTGCGATTTTATATTAAGTGTAATACATTCATCAGTTATTCAATTCTTTTTCTTCACCTTGAAAACGAACATGACTTTTGGTGAACTCTTCTTCCAGGTGAACCCTGATGCAAGAGAATTAGTAAGAGGGATAGAAGCCCTAAATTAGAAAATAGTTAATACGGAATATCCTGTTATATTCAATGAAACATGCATACAAAGACAACCTGCTGCCAGTATACACCAATATCACTAGAACTGCATAAATAAATCCTATGCTATGAAATTTTCACTCATCTAAGTTACCGGGGACGTAGCTGTACACAAAAGAAAATAACATCAGTAGAAAACTATCGCCCGGTTTCCTTGCTCGCAGTCGTTAGAATATTTTAATTAAATCGATTGGTTGCTAGAAAAGATTTAATAATAATAACATATTAACTATGTCATTAATAATGACGTAATCAGCTCATTGGTAAACAAGTTATAATGACCAAACCAAACATCAAAGATGTAAAAAACGACTTTTCGGTCCATCCTGAACCATTATCCAGCCGTGTCCTGATAATGGTCCAGGACGGACCGAAACGTCTTCGCTTCTTAACTTTCTGGTGTGTGGGTTGGTCACCGTCACCTTAGCTTGGGAGTAACCAAAGCATAGGTTCGAATCCTTATCACGGCTCCTACTGATTTTATCAATCTTGAGGTTATCTTGAAATGATTTCGGGGCTTAGCGTCCCCACGGCCCGGTCCTCGACCAGGCCTCCTTTTTGCTACACCCCCCCCAGGAAGCAACCCGTAGCAACTATCTAACTGCCAGGTACCTATTTACTGCTAGGTGAATGGGGTCGTCAGGATGAAAGAAACTTTGCCCATTTGTTTCCACTTCCATTGGGGATTGAACCGAGAACCTTAGGACTACGAATCCGACCACTGTCCACTCAGCTGTCAGGCCCCCCTTCGCCCTTTCCCCCTTAATAATTCCCTTCCCTTGTCCGAAGGATATAATATACCGGTACATGTTGCAATACATGCAATGTTTTAAAGTAAATTTTGCACAATCATCTTCTAATATGTAAATTTGTATGAAGAGTCAAGCATAGTATAATAATAATAATAATTTTTAGATGCCTAAGCATCTTTCAGCATCAGGTATTGCTGTTTAAACATTACCAAACTATCATCTTAAATGTCACTGCCATTTTATTAATTATGAATAATTTGGTTGGGGTATCCTAGCCTCTACCTCTAGAACTGCCTCATCTGAAACTTTTGCTGTCTCCAACTCAATAAAGTCCTCACTTGATAACTCTTCTGGGTGCGAGTCCAACAACTCTTCCACATTCATCTCTATATCAACAATGTTTTTATTTGTTTTCAAGTGTTTCTCAAAATCTTTAAAACTATTTATAAATTGAGAAACATTTTCCCCAACACCTTTCATGCTAGTGTTATTGATTTCATTTCATTATTTTCCTGTGTTCTTGTCTGGCTCATAAATTTTGCAACCCTTCTTAAACTATCTGAAGTGCCCAGGCAAAAGTTCTACAGGTGTAATAAGCCTTGAATGATCTTATCATTTCTTGGTCCAAAGGATGCAGCAGTGAGTCTGTATTTGCTGGTAAAAATATAACCTTGACTATTTTATTCATCATCAAGCTACACTGGATGTCCAGATGCATTATCTAACACGAGTAAAATGTTAAAATCAATTGGACCAGAATCTTCTCGGTGCATCTGATTTTCCATCTGGACTGCACTGGGTTCTGTATGAGCAGGAATCCATTCTATGTAAGAGTATTAGCAATTTATAGAAAAAATAATGCAATAATGTTGCAGAAAAAATAAATTAGTTGTCTAAGTAATAAAGGTCAACTGAACTGTTACCTTGACTTTCATGTTATATAAAATTACAAATTATATCAGATCAGATTCTTTGGTTATCACTTCCACATGGACAATTCAATAATTATTTTCAACATGCTCCTACTAACTTCTCTTTTGGAGTGACCTTGTAGCCATCGAGAACCTTGAGATTAAGGCACCAATTTATGACATAAGGTCTGTAGTCGAAGGCCAGAAGGGGGCTTAAATGGGACTCCAGACTCATCTGTAGGCTGGACTGGGTCAAGGCAGGGATTATTGAGAATACTGACCTGCTCCAAGAAGTTCAATACCTATAATAATAATGAAAATTGTTCACTGATTTTCCCGCAGATAAGAAAGATTATGTAAATCACCTCAGTAAAATCCTTAAAATAATGTAATATTTGGGACGACATTAAAAATTTATTATTGCCTAAGGTTAAATGCAACTTTGACACCAAATTTAGTCCCGTCACGACATTAAACAAGAAAATATGGATATACAATACCATTAATGGCCATATTAGGAGCAGAAATTTATAGGAAAATAATAGCCTTGCAAAAACATTAGTGTAAAACGATAGTCTTCTGTGGGGTTGGACATCACCATGATACTGCACGATGTAAACAATTTACAACTACCAACTACAACTAGCATGTGTTTTTTCGAATTCTTGTCTACTCTATTATTTCACGTGTCGGTTACAACTAGAGATTGGGCTGTACAACAGTTGCAATGCAGAATAAATATGGTTAACATAATGTATTCCATCATCTCATCTCTTCTGTACCTGTATTCCATCAACTCATCTCTTCTGTACCCATCAGTACAGAAGAGATGAGTTTGTGTGTATTCTACAATGATCACAAATTGCATACCAAGCTTGTTTAACTTGCTCAAAGTAGTGAAATATACGACTAGAACCGCGCGCACCAGCTGCCAGCTGGCACTCCATGGAGTGCCAGCCGACAGGTGGTGCGCAGGTGTCTAGTCGCACAGGTTTTTGGGGTGATTTTCGGGGAAGTTTGGCGCGTTTCAGACGCGTGTGAGTGTGTTATGGTTATGAAAGAGAGTAAGTTATGTTGATGAGTGCCAGGTGGTGCGCGGGCATCGTCGCAGCGCGGGTGTCTAGTCACAGGGGTTTGGGAATTTCCCGGAAGTTTGGCGCGTGTCGGTCTTGAGTGGCGTGTGAGCAGGTGCGGCCCCCCACCGTGCGCGCGCGCGTGTGTCTAGTCAGGAAAGATGGGAGTAGTGTGAGAGTACGTGGTAGAGTAAGTGATAGAGTAAGAAAATAGAAGGAAGAGGGAGGAATGAGTAAAAGAATATGTATGCGTGTTTTTGCGTAGCCTTAATCGTGAGTTAGTGTGTAGATGTGAGGAGAAGGCAACACAGTCTGTTATGTTGTTTTGGGTGGGGCTTGGATGGAGCTTCCCCTTCATCTGGAGAGAGTGCTCTGAGCCATTACGTGGTTAGACAAACCATTAGCTCCCCCTACAGGAAGTCGCAAGTGTTGAGGGGTGAGAGAGCACCCTCCTGTGGAAGTTGGCCATTCCCTTGGACCATTTGTCTAAAGGGTTTTCGTTGTCTTCAGAGTGTTGATGTTCGTCCCACGGCGTTTCCCCTTACACTGTGGATTCCGGTAAGGAGGCGCGAGGTACATACGACAGACCCACACCTGTCAGCCATCAATCAATCACTCCCACCCCCATCCCCACCCGCTCCCATACCATCAACCATTGTTCTGTGCAAAACCTTTTAGTATGTGTAAGCTATATCGTAACGTGATCAACATGGTGAGAGCAATAACGAGGGAAAAGTAAACACATTACATAAATTTATTTCTTTATTTAACACTTAAGCGATTTACAACGATAATAATAATAATAATAATAATAAGACTTCTTCTTGGTGGTTTAGCTAGCAGACAGTTGTAGAAAGACCTTCATTCACTCCATCGAACCTTCCCAACACGCTAGTCAAGCAGTCAATCTGTAGAAAGTGGAAAAGGTTATAAGTTTTGTTGTTGTCAATGTTGTAAACATAAATACAGACATTATTGTGTTCATCATTCAATCCTAACATAAAGTATTACTCACCGCACTATCATCCTAGCCAACTTCGTCACACAGCGTTTCACACTCAGCATCACTACCGTTTAAGCAGAATGTTTGCTTACACACAGGCATTTTCATCTGAGCGTAATTGAATTTCAACACTTTTTCATCATTCTTGCGAAAATGACCATATTTAAACGCTTCATCAAAGTGAAGCAGGGCGGCCTCTAAGCCTAGTCTGCAAAAATGATATGCAAAATAAACGGCGTAATTCCCACAGAAGTAACTATTCAAGGATTGAATCCTTTTCTTCATAATATATAGGGTATAGTCTTGGAAGTAGGACATAAACTCTTCGAAATATCTTGAATAAGATCCTATTGCAGGATTGGCATAGCTGTCTAGTATAACTATCTCGCTTCTACCTTCATCCTTATTTACATAGAATGTTATCCAATGGCCCATTTTATTACGAGAACCCGAGTCCAGAGTGTTCATTATGAACACCACAGGTCTTTTTTTTATGTATTTTTGTCAGTATTTTCCAGACGTCATCAGCTAGGAAACATCCTAGATAGTCTACCCTAGCACCTAAATTACTTCTGATAGCCTCATTTATTTCCAAACAATTCATATTAGTATTTTATCCTCGCGTATCGCAAATAACGCGACGATCCGCGTTAATGCCGATCACACCCGTTGTAGACCCATAAACTAGAATGACTTTATTTCTTGCTACTCCACGTTTAAATTCCAAAGCGATCCTCAGATTACCACTTTTTTCAATTGGGATGGTGTCATCGATATCCTCGGGTTGTAAATTAAAGGCCAGTATGGTTCCACCATTCACATATGTGTCATAAGATAATATATTGTCTTTATCGAAGCCTAAGGCTTGTAATGCTGTGTAATACAACTTGGCGCAGTTATGAGGGAAGTCACACCCAATATTGACAATATTAGTGCTATTCTGGGATATTAATACTTTACTAAGCTCGCAGTTTTCCAAATAAAGCGGGTTGCGATTATATGCACCAGACACTGCCTCCATATCAAGGATGATCATATATAAATGTTCTGGTATAACAGTTCCCCACGGCTGGTCCATTGTTATAGAGCGCTGACCTGTACCCAATATATACGTTTTGTATAAAGTTTTATTAAAAGTATACGTAATAGGAGAGTTGTTCTGCACCATGGCTTTATTAATGGCTACTAATCCTTCAGGGTATGGCAATACCCGATCCACCCATAGACGTGTAGACTTGATATTATATTTAAAATTAGCGTGTTCATTATCGCTGAGTATAAGCCACTTATCAGGTTGAAGTTCGAGCCTCACCCTGATGTCCACATTATCCAAAACGTATTCACTAACGGATGTGACATCCAGCATTAGTTTAAAACATGTATTCACGCCACTCGTTTTCATATCAGTCATCCGTTGCTTCTCACTAGCCGAGGCATTAGTGAAATAACCAGCTTCAATTTTACCAGGATCAACTCGGTTAAAAAACTGTGACAGTTTATCATAGCGGTTAGCCTTACACCCAGAAATCGTAGGTAGTAACTTTACGTATAACCAGAATGAGAATAATGAGCTGGTTTCAACTACTGTTTCGTTTAAATACACAATAGCGGATTTGAATAGAGTTTGCGATAATCCATTCACCAACGATGCGTTTTTAGCATCTCCTAAAGGCGTTATTCCATCTTCTTCGGTTAGATCAATAGTCAACTCCAAAGCTATAGATGATAAATCCACCAGTTGACCATTCACTCCCTTGATGATGAATTCCAGATAAGTGTCTGTAAACTTATTATTGACCCCAGAATTCACAGGTAATACATCCACCGTTTGTCTGCTGGCGATTGTTGATTCTACCAATCGAGGGGAAAATACTTTAGGAAAGGCTTCACTAACAGCAGCTGTATAATGTTCTAATGGCACCTGGAGGCCCAGAGCGTTATATCCGGCCATGTTCGCGCTTTAGACAACACCAACCGAGTGAGAAGAAGTTATGACAACACATCATTATATTTCGCTTTAGTAAAACGTTTGATGTTTACTAATTTTTTTGTTTGTTTATTCTTTTTATGCAGTCTTCCACCTATCATTTGCTTCCCCACTCCTTTCAATGTTTCAATTCCGCGTTTCTTAAGAGATTGTTTGAAAGTTTGTTTGTCATTATTAATATCGTCTAGTACGTTCTGCCCCAAGCTAAGCGCAGCCGGGGCCAGAGTCCTCATGATAAAGGGCGCTGCTCGACGCGCTATCCCGCTTAAAAAGGAAAATATTCCTCCTCCTCGCGTATAACGTCTACTACTGTTGAAAATCCGTATATCATCAGTCCCTCCACCTCTAGGAGGGGTTAACAGAATGTATAATTCCTCAACAGAGGGCGGAATAAAGTGGACACGCATTTCTCCGCTTGTTACAGACGAATGAGGAGTGGCGGGAAAGCATTGGTGTTATATACCTCCTGCAACGGGGCGCACATGCAAGACTGCTATGGTGCACCCACGTTCATCAAAATGTATGGGGTTACCATCTTGATCCCTAATAGTGATGCTGACGCTATCTATCATGTTAGTGTTAAGACGCACATATAGTTTTTTATTGTTGCTGTTATCACTTCCATTTAGGGAGATTACATCCAAAATATTTACAGACTGGTTTCCATATCTAGTAGAAGAGATTCTATCGCAATAAACACACAGAATATCAACTCCTCCTCTAGGCATTGGCGGGAATAGACATGTGTTAACTACACTCGAGGCATACTGACGTTTTGCGAATATGTCATATTCTATTTCTGGAACTACGCCCAACACTTTCCCAAAAGCGGTTCCAAATGATAATGTATCTCTACTGATGTTTTTATGCCCCGTTGCAGAGCTAATATTCTCATCACTAATCACAGTAGTGAACTTGTTTCGATTAGAGGAAGAATCATATTTAATAAAATGCGTTCCATATTTAGCTGAAAATTGTTTTAATGACTTTCCTAAAAAACTCAGTTTAGCATTACTTGAAAATATGGCCTCTATTTCTGTATTAATCGTGGTATTAATTTCTTTTATAGTTCCGGCTAAAACATCAGATGATAATAAATGCTTTGAATGCATGTATTTCCCCTCGCTCACTTTCTCATACGTAACGCCTACACGTATATATGCCTCGGGATTATCACGCTTAATAACGTGATGTGAAGTGGGGAGGAGTAATTTTTGTAGACACATTTCATAACTTCTCCTGGGATCTAATTCTAGCTGGTTAAACAATCGATTTTGGAAAGATGCGGGGATGTTATTGGGGAATAAATGCGTATCTGATACGCTGGTGGCGTATATCACGTGAGTGTCCATCGCTCTATCTCTTTAGACCGCTTTTTGTCTAGTAAAGCTATCTACACATTACACGCTCATTTATATACACTCACCTGCTAATATACAATCCAGGAAGCTTTCCTTTTACTGTGAGGATCAATCTTGACAGTTGCCTTTCTCTTAACAGACGGAGGTTCATACACTTGACTGCTTGCCGTAGTATTACGGAATAAATCTCGCGATGTAGATGTTAGTGTGAAAAACAGTTGAGCAATGGGGAGTTTATCCTGTAGAAAAACAGATTTAAGCACAGTCATTTTATGTATAATGTCATTAATTATATGTATGCCAGATACTGGAGCCAATACATTTCCATTCAGATCCCAACGAACGATTCCAGTAGCATCATAATGGTTTAGCAAGGATCTCGCATATTCGTGATCTCGCACTTTCAACTTCAAATCTATTAAATGTTTTATGGAAGGGTAGGTATGCAGCTGAGGAGGAGGTGGTGGTTTGACAGTAAGATGACGAGCAACCGCTTTCACAGGGGGGTAGGCAGTGCTGTGTGCAGCTTTCCGGTTGTCCACTATTTTACGCGGTACGAGATAAAAGGCTTTCATTTTACTTACTTACTGAACAACCGTGTAATTAAACTAGCCGCTATCGGTAAAATAATGGATAAAATACTGAATCCTCGTTTGCTGGTTAATATCCGTTTCTTAGTTGACACAGAAGGTCTCTTACAGGCTAGTGACCGAATAAGCAATTTATATTTTTTCAACTTTTTAACGACCTTGTCAGGCACGGGCATTTTTTTTTTTAAAAAGTTATTAAAAATTTCTGATAAACAATTTATATGTGGTTTCTTCAATTTTTCAATCAACTGCTTTCTCGAGGAATACTGAAGTTTTGATAATAGTTGGATCAATTCCTTGTATTTATAAACTAAGGGCTTCTTCATTATAAATGTAATATCTCAGCAGCATCAATCCATTGATCGAATGATCGATCATAACCTGCGTACCTAACTTTATACTGGAGTTTGCCAGAGACTCTACGTTGTCCCAATACCTTCTCAATATTAAAGGTTTGAGGCAAATGTGTTGGTGTTAATTCTTGTTTATAGAAGCCACCATCAATTTCTTCCCCATTCAGATCTTTTAGAAAGTATAAAGGGATGTGTTGTCTCCGATCAATACGTGTAACTGTAAAGATCTCGCGGGTGTTCTGCTGCTTAAACCCTTTCTTAAACTTGGAAATGCGATCAGATAGAGTGATGCGGACTGTATCACCAACACTCAATCGAGGAATGACAGCTCTCTTTGATTTGCTCGGGGTTTTATACATTAAATCAAATTGTTTGGCGTGTTCGCTGGGCGAGGATAGAGCGTGCACCTCCGCAGGTGTCTTCCCCTTCAATCCTCTGTGCGGGGTTAAATTATATGTTTTCACAATATCTGGTAGAGCCTGCGTGTATTTTAAAGTGTTGCGCGCCGTCATAAACTTGTAAAGTTTACCTTTTAAAGTACGTATGAACCGCTCAGCGATTGAAGCTTTAGTCTCCTGAGAAAATACACTATATAACCGTACTTTCCTTACTGCCAGCATTTTTTTCATAGTGGCGTTATAAAATTCTCCACCTCGATCAGAATTAATTTTGCGCACTCCCTGAGAATGAGGTGAATCTAGAATTAAAGCTAGAGCATTAGTGGTGCTTTTCCCATCCTTAGCGCGTAAGGGTACTACTTGGGCGTACCTGGAGAAAATATCTACGCATACGAGTAAATATTTCACTCCATCATTATGTTTGTCCAATAAACTCATCTCGGCCAAGTCTATAGCTTGAAATAGTCGCGGTTTAGGGCTTAACACCCGACGCCGAGGGAATTTATGTGGTTGTAAATAATGCAACGTATAGGAGTCAGAGCTTTTCAGATAGTCCTTTACATCGGCTAGAGTTATACTAGAGTTAATTAATTTGGCGGCCTTATACAATCTCTGTACCCCTCCAAGATGAGGGGTCGTTAAATGCTCGTTCCAGTACATCTTGCTCCCCATTGGTAATAGGGCGGTTCGTGAACAATATTTCCGCGTAATGTTATCGTAGATGGAGTGTTCGAGCCCAGATCTACTAGCAAATAGCCGTAGGGTTGGCTAATAACTTGCTTATATAACTCTACAAATTTCTTTGAATCCACTTTCCCAAATATTTGTCGTCCGAGTGTTTCAATTTGTGACAGGTTTCGTGATTTAACCAATATGAAATGAGAAGCATTTAAACTAATATTCCTCGAATATTTGCCAGGAAAAAATATATTTTGAGTAATCAATATGACGGAAACCGTGAAATGTCTGCCCCTAGTAAACATGTCTGATACGATTTTTGAATTCGCAGACTCTGTAAAAAGGTCGTCGTAGATTACTAAGATATGCGACGATATCTAAGATATGCGAATTATCTACTCGCTCTTCCACAGGATCAATAATGGTTGAATGCTCGATCAGCTTCCCTTTAATTTGCGACGATTACTAAGATATGCGAATTATCTACTCGCTCTTCCACAGGATCAATAATGGTTGAATGCTCGATCAGCTTCCCTTTAATTTGTGGATCTGATCGTAATTCAGAGTAACCTCCTCCGCATATGATTATTGAGGAGAACTTGTGTTGATACTTCCTTACAAGTTTACTGCACAAGTAGGATTTTCCGCTGTTTGAATAACCAGCAATAATAACACGAGATGGTTCTCTGAAAATATCTAGATGTTCCGCATGGATTATATCATAGGAACTATCCATGATTAATGCTTCGTTAAGACTGCTAAAAACTAAGGAACTGAGGTGGTATTTATACAAACATAGTCATTTACAGGTGTTTATTCACATATTTTATGTACAGCAACATCATTTTTAAAACTAAACATAGTTCTTACAGTTCACAAACAATGATATTAAACAGCATAGTTCTTACAGTTCACAAACAATAATATTAAACATCCTATTCATTTACTATACAAAGTTCTAGACATATTGGCATCCATCTTAATACTACCTAACAATTGTACAACATAAAATCTATCGAGGGTTGAATAGTTTCTGAGCTGTAGCATCGCGCTTGCTCCAGGGATGGAATATTGGGTAGTGTCTCTGTGCTTGCTCTACTTCCTCCTCCTCCTCCATAATCACTTCTTCCATCTCCTCATCCTCCTCCTCTCCCACTTCTACATCCATCGCATCATCATCATTGTTATTGGGAATATCAGGATGACCATACGCTAGGGACTGTGTGGGGCTTAAAATGTATCGTTTATCGTCAAATGCTGACAATCCTCTGCAGGTACTGCGACATGTACAAATCTTTCCTTGCACGTTGCGTATAGATCTCGACACATACCTGATTGAAGTGTTTGTTTCAAGAGTGTGTTGAAATGAGTCATGTGAGAGTTTCTCTTGTAGATGGTATGGTACGCCCTTACACTTACAAGTGTGCTCCCCATCATGTGTGGTGAACGAATATGTTTTAGGTCTGAGAGCAATTAACTGGTTAATAATCTTAGAGCCTATTTCAGACTTGAGCAATCCTAGTTCACCTTCTCGCGCTTTAGAGTAGGATGGATGTGTGACATTAAAATTGCTAAAATCCATACAGTCGAAGAGAGGAGACTTATTCAACTCTTCAAACACATCCTGACAGTCCAGTTTAATGATGAAAGAGTCTGTGTCTGTATATAACAGACTCGCTTTATCCCCATACGCAGGTTTGACAACATCATACCAGAACTCATAGAGTCGCCTCTTAGCAATTTGAAGTATATGGTAACCCAGATACGTAGGAGTGTTGACTAGGAGAGACTTCTGCTTGATAGTACATATCACACGATCCTTACTTAACAAAAGACTCCGCTTGAAGGTTGGGTTTCGAGCATGTTTCAGGAAATGACTACGATCTGTGACCAAATAGTGTTTGTTCCCATATTTAGATACATCTGTGAGACTCTTTCCATATATAGAGTTTGATACGAGTTTGAAAGCCTTTTTTTTTATCGCGCATTTGGTACTGGCTCGTTCACGAACATTGGTTTCAATGAAGTCTTTAAGGTAACTCTCCTGCTCGAATTCGTAGATGTCGTGAACTTTAGCTACTTCTAATCCAATGCGCATGAGCAACTGTAACAAGTCCAGACTAACGAGGTAGTCTTTCTGAGGAAGGTGAGAAGCAATTAATTTAGTGTTGTTTTTAGGCAGCCCGCGACTTTCTTCTGTAAGAATATTCTTACTGTAGGGTGAAATGTGTTCCTCAGTAATGCATGTATGTGAAAGAACTAGGGGCAGTTCATCTGTATACCTAGCTACCTCAGGTCGGACCTGGAGTGTATCACACAACACCCAATATCCCTTGGACCCGTCACATGGGATATTCTCCAAACCTTGCTCCAGCAGTACGTCACGCTCATCATGTGTCAGTTTCCGGATCCCACCCCGAGGGAGTAGTTCAGTCATACACGCCCCGTAAAGACTATTAAAGTCTAAGTAGATGATGTAGCTACTATCTTCCCCTAGATCTAAGCCTGTGTGCCTGTTCTCCACATTCGTGTACTGTCTCGTCACACTGGTGAACCCACCTCGGAGATTCCGACGAAGTAAATCATATAACATTGGGTCTGACACAACATCAAGTTGAACTTTCGATTTAAGCAAGAACGCATCCCAAGCAAATGAGGGTAAAGAAATGTAGTGTGAAATGTCTAATTTGTAGAGAGCAAGCATGGTGTCTCGCCAGACTGTGAACACATCGGCTAGCAATCCTGTGTCCACTTTGAGGTAAAGGAGCAGATACTCCCCTATGTTGCGACATTTAGCCAAATCAAAAATTTCTAAGGCTTGTTTATAATCTGTTTCTGACAACTCTTCGTCTTTTAGTGTATTGTAAAACTTATCACGAGAAGGGAGTTGTGGTTCATCTAACACACTCATAGAGGATAAATAATCATAGCAGAATGATTGTTTACCCGTGAGCAGTTTTGGGATGGCCGCTTTATTTACCCCTTTTAACATAGCCAAAGTGAATGTGGTAGGTTTCCCACTATCAATATGATGCTTGGCTATTCTTCCTAGCGAGCCGTTGAGAAGGGCTAAACTATCCAAAAATCTTAAGTTGTTCACATCAACTTTCATAAATTTAAATCCATCCTTGGCTAATATATCTATTTCACTTCCTGGTCTATCTCTCATCTCATTTAGGATTACTCCTAAATCATAGGAAGCGTTGTGTGAAAATGTGTATAGGAACTTGTATGAATTTATACATTGCAAATTACATCTATCACAGTAAGCTGCTTGATAATTGTGGAATCTTACTGTGTGGTCGTGATGACGGACTTTGATTACATCTTCTCCGTTAAAAGGTATATCACAGAGTTCACAGGCTGTTTTTGTCTCAAATAGTGCCTGCTGTTGCTGAGACATGTGAAGTTCATAGGATACTAACCCCTTCTTGATTCTAGCCCATGACGCTTCTAGCGTGGTTACAAAGTGATTGACCGCATCTTTACCCAAATAAGTATCTTTCTCAACAATATTCTTCTGTCTGTCAATGATAATGTACGCATACGCCACTGCGTTGTGACGTGTTTCTATCATTCCCTTAGGGTTCGAGCGGTCTAGCATGCACTCAAAGTCATAAAAGCACATGTGACTAGGACCATAACCCCGTCCATAGTTACGGAAAGTAATCTTCCTCTCTGCTGGGTAGAATTTGAGAGTCTGATGTACTTTGCATGTACTTTCATGACTCTGCATGCTATCTGCTGGGAGAGATATCAAACAACAATGACAGAAGCTGAGTTGCCTTGGGATTAGATCTGGATTGTTGCTCATATTACGTACATATTGGTTAAAATCCTTAATTAATACTAAATGTCGAGCTTCCAACATCAGCAATGGTATGACATCCGTATATCCTCCTCTTCCCTTCCTAGCCAGTGTAATGTAGTGTCGTTGTTGTCGTCTAGCATTTTCATCTCTTTCTAGTGAATAGATGAATATATTGACTTTATTCATTTTCTCTACCTTGTGAATATCCTCAAACGTCACTGCAGAATTGACATCTGCTGGCCATTTCATGTGTCTGAGACACCAACTAGCATTCACAGATCTAGCGCGGATATTATCTAGGTGCATTCCCTTAGCTAAACATTTATAAGCGGCAACACACTGCATAAGGCAAATATCTGCCTCTCCCTCTGGATTGAAAACCAATTTATTTCCACGCATGCCTTCAGGATAGTCCACATGCGAGCCTAATCTTATCGGATGTTCTATCTGACCACAGTTAATGTAAAACCCGGTGAGCCGCTCAACCAAGACACTGGAGCCCTCCCTCGCTTCCAGATACTGGGATATTTTCTCTGTCAATTCATCAGCCCAAAAATCAATAAGAGTTTCTACTTCCTCTAGAGTAATTCTTTGCCCCTCACCTCGTATGGGAAAGCCGTCGTTATTTATAGGATCCAATAGATTATCCTCACCGTCTTGTTGTACATTTAAATTTCTCACAATTAGAGTGATGTCTGGGTAAATTAGGAGGAATGGGTGTTGTGGGGAGAAAAGGGATCGAACCTCATTAATGAAAAAATCCCTGTATGTTCGCAGATAGAGTCCTGGTGAGGTGTTAACATGTTCTGGTATGGAGAATGAAAGCCGGACATAGCCGCCGTTATAGTTATCAATTCGATCCAGCAGCTGAGGTTGAATTTCTAGGGCAGGTGGAGGAGAGGGGGGAAAGAGGTGGAGGGGGTGAAGGGATGGGGCTGGGAGGGGTGGGGGTGGTGAGAACCCGCCCCCTCCGAGATGAATGGGTGAGACCGCTGGCTCAGCTACTACGCCAGACGGTGCTAACAAGTCAGAATTGACAGACGCTGGCGGGTCAAGGTCACGGTCTGCTGAGCTGTCGTCTGAGTCACTGTCTGAGATGAAAATGGTACGATTCTCACCACTGTTGCTGCTGCTGCTGCTGCTGATGATGCTGCTGCTGCTGTTGCTGTCATAGCTGTCGCTGATTGATTGGGGTATGGGGCTGGGGGAGGAACGGGGGGTTGAGTGAGGGCGTGAACGAGACCTCCTCCCCTCCCTGTGAGAGCTGGAAGTGGCTACTGCCCGCCCTGCTGTGTCACTCTCACCGCCACTGCTGCTGCTGCAGCTGTCGCTGGATGCCAAATCTATGCACAGTGGTGTGTCGTCTGTAAAAAAAAAAAAAAAAAGAAAACATATTATATCTAGAAAGAATGAAGCATATATATATATATATATATATATATATATATATATATATATATATATATATATATATATATATATATATATATATATATATATATATATATATATATATATATATATATATATATATATATATCTAGAAAGAATGAACGTGTATATATATATATATATATATATATATATATATATATATATATTATGAGGCTAGGGAACAGACTAGTGGGGATTAATATGTTTAGGAAATAGACTGAAATCAGACAGTAATAATAACTTACTTATGCCCTGGTGAAGGGGTTGAGCAGGTGAGTGGGTATGAATTCGTAACATCGTGTTAACAGGGGGCGATACGGTCTCGTAGCCCTCCATCTGGCGGCGTGGCTGACCTAGATGAAGGGGTGGGGGGTGGCCGCGAGTGAGATGTGCTCTCCTTAGCTCAGTGTGTGAGGAATGGGGTATAGGCTCGATGACGTCAACCTGTTCACTCCGTCGATTGAGGTATGGATTATAACCTGAAATGGAACAAAATGATATTCAGCACGGGTGAATGGGGAAAAATATGTTTATTATGCATGTGATCGCTTGCAAGTGGATGAAATACAGATACGAGAAATGTATTTTATATGCTACCTACGTTTATGTGAAGTTTCATTCCGACGATGACCTCCTCGCGGGGCTGGTGAGCAATAAGGACACTTCACGGTTTTGTAAACTGAAATTGGAAAGAACATATTTAACTGTGAGGAATGTAATAGCCCGAATGAGTTATTATTCTCACACTATAGTAGTTTACACGCGATATTTCACCTGTGGATGCCATAAAATGAACTGTGGAATATTAAATATGAATATCACTCACGGTTATCACAGAAAATCTGCTGACATCGCTTGCATTTGATGTCGTAATGTCCTAGGGGCGGTTTTTCACAGCTAGCGCATTGCAGTCGACACAGTTGATTCGGTGATGGAATATAAAACACTCTGCATTTCATGCATGCTGTAGAGCTTCGCCATTCCATGACATGGAGCTGTAAGACGCGTGTGTAGCGGGTGAAGTCTCGCAGGGAACTGGCGGGGTGTTTGTGTGTGAGGGGAGTGAAACGACCTGGGTCAAATGAGAAGTGATTGATGGGTGACAGGTGAGGGTCTGTCTGTCGGCAGGAGTAAGTACCTCGCGCCTCCTTACCGGAATCCACAGTGTAAGGGGAGACGCCGTGGGACGAACATCAACACTCTGAAGACAACGAAAACCCTTTAGACAAATGGTCCAAGGGAATGGCCAACTTCCACAGGAGGGTGCTCTCTCACCCCTCAACACTTGCGACTTCCTGTAGGGGGAGCTAATGGTTTGTCTAACCACGTAATGGCTCAGAGCACTCTCTCCAGATGAAGGGGAAGCTCCATCCAAGCCCCACCCAAAACAACATAACAGACTGTGTTGCCTTCTCCTCACATCTACACACTAACTCACGATTAAGGCTACGCAAAAACACGCATACATATTTTTTTACTCATTCCTCCCTCTTCCTTCTATTTTCTTACTCTATCACTTACTCTCACACTACTCCCATCTTTCCTGACTAGACACACGCGCGCGCGCGGTGGGGGGCCGCACCTGCTCACACGCCACTCAAGACTGACACACGCCAAACTTCCGGGAAATTCCCAAACCCCTGTGACTAGACACCCGCGCGCGCACCACCTGGCACTCATCAACATAACTTACTCTCTTTCATAACCATAACACACTCACACGCGTCCGAAACGCGCCAAACTTCCCCGAAAATCACCCCAAAAACCTGTGCGACTAGACACCTGCGCACCACCTGTCGGCTGGCACTCCATGGAGTGCCAGCTGGCAGCTGGTGCGCGCGGTTCTAGTCGTATATTTCACTACTGCTCAACCATACCCTCCCTTAATTAATGAATAAACTACAAAACAAATGGTGCAATAGTCACCATACGCAGGAAGTGCTCCAGATACCCTCCTAGAACTGGAAAAACGGAACCTTTGCCGTAAAAGTGTCAGTCAATTAGATGTGACAACAGAAAAGGTGTGGAGGCTCCTACACGAGCAATGGCACTAGTCGGAATTTTACCCTGCGTACCATGCGTACTGAAAAAGGCAGATGGATTCCAGGGTTACCATTGTCGCAATGATCCTAAACACAGCTACAAAAGAAGAACACTTAAGCAAAGATCTTTCTAAGCACCAACATGGTGTCTGTGAAGACAAATCATTCCTTACAAATCAATTAATTAGGATGATGTATGAAATTTACTACTTATGAAGAAATAACAAATAATGAGAGAGAGAGAGAGAGAGAGAGAGAGAGAGAGAGAGAGAGAGAGAGAGAGAGACAGAGAGAGAGAGAGAGGGAGAGAGAGAGAGAGAGAGAGAGAGAGAGAGAGATAGAGAGAGAGAGAGAGAGAGAGAGAGAGAGAGAGAGAGAGAGAGAGAGAGAGAGAGAGAGAGAGAGAGAGAGAGAGAGAGAGAGAGAGAGAGAGAGAGAGACAGAGAGAGAGAGAGAGAGAGAGAGAGAGAGAGAGAGAGAGAGAGAGAGAGAGAGAGAGAGAGAGAGAGAGAGAGAGAGAGAGAGAGAGAGAGAGAGAGAGAGAGAGAGAGAGAGAGAGAGAGAGAGAGAGAGAGAGAGAGAGAGAGAGAGAGAGAGGGAGAGAGAGAGAGAGAGAGAGAGAGAGAGGGAGAGAGAGAGAGAGAGAGAGATCTACAGAAGGTAACTCAAGTCAAGCTAACTCCCACAAAGATTCCTGGCCTCATGGATGCCTTTTCGGAAGTTGAATATGAAGAAGATGATATTGAGGGTATTGAACCTGATGCTGAAAATTTGGACGAAGACTGTGACCTGCGGGGACCTGGAGCCCATGGGGCAACAACGACTGAGGAGGATACAGAGGGCCTTACAGAGGAGGAGGAGGGGGCACCCGCACCGCCGCCTCTCACCACAAGGCGCTCACGTGGTGTTTGTAGACCCAAACCACAGCTAAGTTCACGACCTGTTTCTCGTCGTAGGAAAATAACACCCATTATAAGAAAGTAGCAGTGATTCTAGCATTGATTTATCAAGTGAGGATGAGAGTTAGGAAGATGAACCAGCCCAGCCTCCTCCAAAGCGTACACGTCCAGTACGTATTCGCCAGCCTCGGGCTAGTGATGGCTGGACTGAAGCCAACAATCCTCCATTGTTTGATGATTTTACTGGAACCCCGGGGCTAAGGATTACCAAACCAACGAGTGCACTAGCATATATTCAGCTGTTTTTTTACCCGTGCATTGATTGAGTTCTTGACCCAGGAAACAAATTTGTACCCCTCGCAGATATTCCGGATGGCCAATGAAAATGTTGAAGATATTTGGAAACCAGTGAAGGTGAAAGAAATGGCCAGATATTTGGGACTGTGTATATTGATGGGAATGAACAGGCTCCCAACTATGAGGATGTACTGGCAAACATGTAAACCATGGCATGCTAGGTTCTTCAACATTTTTATGATGACCAAACGCTTTCAGCACATAGACCAGTTTTCCATACATTTAATAACAATGCGGTGCCCGTGAACAATAAAGACAACTTGAGAAAAGTGAGACCAGTGATGGATTACTTGAAACAAAGGTTTCAAGAAGTTTACTGGCCAATGAAAGAGTTGTGTTTAGATGAAGGTACAATGGCTTGGCGTGGCCGACTCTAGTTCAAGGTGTACAATCCAAACAAACCCGACAAATATGGCCTGAAATTATATATGCTAGCTGAATCAACAACTGGCTACATTTATGGTTTTGACATGTATTCTGGCATTGGTAAAACGATAATCGAAACAGTTACTGGGTTGATTCGGCCACTAGTGAACAAAGGTCACCACCTGTATATGGATAACTACTACAGCTCAGTTAGCCTGACAGAGAAGTTGCGAGAACTTGGGGTCTACACATGTGGCACAATTAGACTAGTACGTGGCTACGTGGCAATTCTAACCAGCACATTTAAATTTTCATTCATTCTCCATTGATAGGATTAGGGAGCTGTTGACAACGTATTGTGTAGTGAGTTATTGAGCACTCAAGGACAGAAGAAAATTAATAGTGAAAGGTTAAGCGAGCTCAAACTCACAAAGTCGGAGAAAAATTGAGCCTGAGGGCGACATGAGCACAACGAACACGACATTAAGGAAAATTCCCAGAGCCAGAGATCACAGTTGGAAGCTGGAGACACAGAAGAGTCGGAGAGACGCCAGGATATATTTCTTCAGCGTAAGAGCCGGAAGTAAAGGGAACTGGCTGCAAGGGGAGATCATTAAGGCAAATTCATTAGGCAACTTGATAAGGAAATATGAATAGAAAAAGGAGGAATTACAACCCTTGCCTTTATCATCCTGAGATGAAAAAGCGGGACCTGGGAGCTATTGTTAGACCATGTAAACACAACTCATTCAATACACACACTCAAACTCACGCAAAAACACACACGCCTTGTGTTTGGGGCGACTGGTGGCTGAGTAGACAGCATTCGGATTCGTAATCCTAGGGACCGGGGATCGATCCCTGGCGATGGCGAAAAAAAAACAGGAATAGTTTCTTTCACCCTGATGCACCTGTTCATCTAGCAGTAAATAGGTACCTGGGAGTTACATAGCTGCTGCGGGCTGCTGTGTGGGTGTGAGTGTGAAAAAAGCAGTTCATTAACAGTTGAGAGGCGGCCTCAGTGAGCCAGAGCTCAACCCCCGCAAGCATAACTAGGTAAGTACAACAAGGTGAGTATACACACACACACACACACCAGTAGGCTCAAGAATCTGAACACTAGTTGATTGACGGTTGAGCGGCAGCACTGAAGAGCCATAGCTCAATCCCCCCCCCCTCCCAAACACTAGAAGGTGAGTACAACTAGGTGAAAACACCCACACACATACACACACACACACACACAAGCACAAGACGAAGCTGGAAAAAGTCCAAAGGCATGCCACTAGACTAGTCCCAGAACTAAGAGGCATGAGTTACGAGGAAAGGCTGCGGGAAATGCACCTTACGACACTGGTAGACAGAAGAGTAAGGGGAGACATGATCACAACCTACAAAATCCTCAGAGGAATTGACCGGGTAAACAAGGATAAACTATTCAACACTGGTGAGACGCGAACAAGGGGACACAGGTGGAAACGGAGTACCCACATGAGCCACAGAGACGTTAGAAGGAACTTTTTCAGTGACAGAGCAGTTAACGGATGGAATGCATTAGGCAGTGGTGTGGTGGAGGCTGACTCCATACACAGTTTCAAACGTAGATATGATAGAGCCCAGTAGGCTAAAAAATCTGTACACCAGTTGATTGACAGTTGAGAGGCGGGACCAAAGAGCCAAAGCTCAACCCCCGCAAGCACAAATAGGTGAGTACAAATAGGTGAGTACACACACGCACACACACACACACACACACACACACACACACACACACACACACACACACGCGCACCTAATCTAACTCCTGAGGCACATGTAAATAGGATATCGACAGCAGCGTACTCTACACTGGCAAAAGTTTGAACTGCATTCAGAAAATTAAGTGATGAGGCTTTTAGGGCGCTTTACACTGCCTATGTGAGGCCAGTCTTGGAGTATGCCACACCATCAAAGAGTCCCCACCAGAAGAAACACATAAGGAAACTGGAAAGGGTTCAGAAGTTCATCCCACCGTTATGAGGGATATGTGGGATATTTGGGCTTGATTCTGATTAATTAATAATTAAAGTAGTAAATTAAATTACGAAGGACCACCCGCTTTTAAAGTAAAGAGGGAAACTGAGAATTTCAGATCACTGGATAAAATTCTAGAGAAAACCAGTGACTATGGATATAACTAGAAAGCATGATCATAAGAATAATTAATGGGCTGTATTATTAAAGAACAAACCTCAAACACCTACATTGGGGGGTTATTACTGGAGGTAAGTACGTCCAGGAATCAGTGTGGTTCGTTCATTAATTCAATTAATAATAATCCAATCCTATAAATAATGCTGAATATGATGTCATTCACATAAAGAAGAACATGAATATGAATATAATAATGAGCTACAGTAAATCACACATTAATATCAAACATTCTGAATAAATCAAATTGCAAGGAAATGGATAAAAAAGAAATAAGCCTTAGCTTGAAGCAGATTCCTTTAGATAACCATGGTAGTCCTCTTAATTCTCCAGATTCGGTACACTGACGAGTGGTACGGGTTAACATGGAGGAGGCAGCCGGAGGAATTCTTCTCTCGGGCTGCAAGATAAATAACTACCAGTAGCAATTGATTTAACTACTCAATCCATATTCAAAAATATTAATATCTACAGATGGAATTCTAATCACTTGTTATTAGGTGTTATCCCGCTGCTTAACGAACAATCACCCTGCTATTAAC
This sequence comes from Procambarus clarkii, assembly GCF_040958095.1. Lineage (NCBI taxonomy): Eukaryota > Metazoa > Arthropoda > Malacostraca > Decapoda > Cambaridae > Procambarus > Procambarus clarkii. The sequence continues at coordinate 1,866,563 of NC_091162.1, read as the reverse complement.
AGACCTGTAAACGATGCATCAAATAAAGGAATACTTAGCTGTGGGCACTGTATAAGTATTAAGATTGCCGTAATCTCGCATCCCAGGCTCCGGTGAACCTATCCTGGATAGTGATGCGTTTCAAGCTGGCTGATCACGTGTCGTCAGGAACCAAGTCAAGGGGTCCCTCATTTAACACCAGCACTAGTTGAAGACATTATCTGCAAGGTCATTCACGCCTCACAGTGGCGGCTTTCATCTGAGGATGGATCACACCTGTCCTATTTGCTGGACAATGGCGTCTTTTTATGAGTACGGTAAGCGCAGCTTTGCTTCCTTTCGGTTCTGCACGTGTCCGCGTACTGAGGGGGATGGCGTCCCTCCAACCCACGCCGAGTCGACGTTCATAACACAAATTATTGTCACGAACATTAATATTTCTCGCATTCGCGCTTGAAACTTTAAAGACTGGACGGGTTTATTATTTAGAGGAACGAAATATTATTATTTACCGATTTAGGAATAGTAAATATATAAGGGAGAGGAATTAATATCTCCCCATGGCATTCATTGATGACGTTAACTCTATCGCGAGGTAGACGCTATGATCCTAACGCTCTATTCGGCTTTTAGTTAGAGAACAATTCGTCTGCAATCAGTTGTCATACAGAATGCTTTAATAATGGAGAATGGTATTTAATTCTCACACAAATTGAATATAATGTGTTTTACTGTAAAGAAATCTGACGCAATACTGGCGTCAGGTGATGTGAGAATTCTAGCCTAATGCACAGATGAATTATTAGTACATGAGAATTCTACGAGTTGTTAATTTTACTTACTACAATATTTAGTATGGTTAGTAATAAGTAATGAGAATACAACAATGCTGTATTCGGTGTTGGAAATATCCAACATAACTCCGGGGGGAGGAACCTAGGGTCGCAGTGTACTGTGTTGTACTGAACTATCCCGAAGTGATATTAAGATTAATACATTAGTAGGTTAATATGTTAGTATGTTAGTACACACATAACGAACGTCCCGGATTTATCAAGGACTTACAAGAATTTGAGTCTTGCTATTTACATGTCAACTGAAACATGTTGTTTGTAGCCTACACAATATTTATAGAATTCAACTCTTCCAATTTAAACTAACAGAATCTACGGTGATGCGATATCTTGGGTCATAGTGACGTGTAATGTTTCGTTACGTGATATCACATCGTAGCATCATCACAGTTTTCTCAGTGGGAAGTGAAGGAAATTATTCTTCTTCAAAGTTGTAATAGGCTTGCAGTTTCCCTTAGTGGAAACATGCATGAAATATTGAAACATTAAATGATTAAGTTATCGGTAATCAGGAACACTCTAAAGCTCACAATAAACTCAACAACTAGGGTCGCAGTGACATGTAATGGTGTATTACGTAGCTGCTGAATCGTAGGTAAACTCAGAATAAGTTCCTAAGAACTGATAACACTATTGTATGATTATACAGTAAAGTATTATTAGTCATTCGAGATCAAGGAGACTATGACACTACAGTAAGGTCACTGTCTAGGGTCGCTGTGACTTGTAACTATTGAGTTACTAGACAATAACATCACGCAGCATCACGATCACCTCAAATTCAAATGAGGAAGTTGAATTTAATGTGCACTGCCGTGCAGTAGTCATTCTGACTGATGGTACAATTAATTTGCTAACTAGCTAAAATAATAGAAGTAGAGAACTGAAAAGTTTATTCATTAAAATCAAGGAAAATTCTGAGTCGACAGTGAGATTAGTAGCCTAGTCATTCTGACTTACGAGCTAATTAAATGGCAGCTCATAGGCTTGACACTGTAAACTGGTTAATACGAAATCACCTTTACATGAATTTGAGTTTATTAAATCAGTCTCTATAAGTATAGTCAACTGTAATTAATGGTGAGTACAGATTAGGCTAGTACTCAGTTGACACTACTAAAGTCCCTAAGCCTACCTAAGTAAGTGACTAAGCTAATTGTGAGCAAAAATGTACTCGAATTAACATGGTGAGCAGTATTGAGCTCGTCAGCAGTGCTGACAGGGTGAGTTACAGTGAACTCGTCAACAGTGTTGACAGGGTGAGCTACATTGAGCTCGTCAGCAGTGCTGACAGGGTGAGCTACAGTGAGCTCGTCAACAGTGTTGACAGGGTGAGCTACATTGAGCTCGTTAGCAGTGCTAACAGGGTGAGTTGCAGTGAACTCGTCAACAGTGTTGACAGGGTGAGCTACATTGAGCTCGTTAGCAGTGCTAACAGGGTGAGTTGCAGTGAACTCGTCAACAGTGTTGACAGGGTGAGCTACATTGAGCTCGTTAGCAGTGCTAACAGGGTGAGTTGCAGTGAACTCGTCAACAGTGTTGACAGGGTGAGCTACAGTGAGCTCGTTAGCAGTGCTAACAGGGTGAGTTGCAGTGAACTCGTCAACAGTGTTGACAGGGTGAGCTACATTGAGCTCGTTAGCAGTGCTAACAGGGTGAGCTGCAGTGAGCTCGTTAACAGTTAACAGGGTGAGTTCAGTGAACTCGAATTAACGAGGTGGAGTTCTGTCATTCAATTATCATGGCGAGCAATATTAAGCTCGTATACGCATGGGGAACAAGCACTCATATTATTACGTTAATTCCAAGGTGAGCTATATTAAGCTCATGAAGCATGTTAATTAACAATGCTAATGTTTAACGATAATGCATTAAACATATTAGTTCTCTGGAAATTCACTTACATATTAGTAAGTTTGCAAGTTTGTTCGTGTTGCGCTCCTACACTAAATAAGCAGAAACGAAAGAAAAACAACTCAAACAATTAATGCAAGTATTTATCACTAACTCTTAGTGCAGAAAACATGGTATTAAGGTTTTCTTGGCAAACCTTTAAGTGCAAGTATAGTGGACCAGTGGTCCTAGTGAATTTTATCACTAAATTCAGGAAATGCCAGTGGCATTGAGTGCTAGATTCTCTAGCCTAACATTATTAATTCCTAGGGAGTACTAGATTCTCTAGCCTAACATTACATTTTAACTAGGAAGACTGAGTGTGGTCAATTACTACTTGTCGAGAATAATTCTAGGTCTGCAGTGAATTCAATAGTTTGGTCGATGTGACTTGTACTTGTTTGAGTACGGACCATTGGTTTTCACTGAGAACCATGAAACATCTCGGCGAGTATCAATTGTGCTACATTCAATCTGAGTTTATTACTCAGCTGTGTTTCTCCCTTTAGCTTGTTGCTGGAGAATTGATTTACTGCTGACTAATTTATTATTGTTGGCAGGTTTAGGCTTGTTCACATTCAGAACTTTACCAGTAAGTAAGTAGCCTCCTGCAGATTGGAGCATATTCATTCCCAATCGTTTAACATGTCCAGTTATGAACTGGTAATAGTAGTCGGCTCCTACTAGTACATCTACATTGTTAAGGTGGTCAGACATTAATTTGTTGTCAGCCAAATTAATTTCACGTTCCTGCAGGAAGTGGGCTGTGTACCCCAGACCCTTAATATTTAAGTCTAAAGGTATTTGATCTACAACAATGGCTTGGACAGCCTTGGCTTGACTACCTAGTCGTACAAGCGGTTGAACTACTGAGTATTCATGGGTTCCTCGATTTATCATGAACCGTGACAAGTTTAATTTTACCTGTCCTATTGGTTGTAAATTAAGTGCCTCTGCTGCCCTTTGAGTAATGAAAGTTCTCTGGGAACCTTGGTCAAATAGTCCACGTGTGGTGATCTTGGCTCCTCTGTTCTTCACTTGAAGTTGGGCAGTAGGCAAAGCAGCATCCACTTGAGATGCTTGTGAAGTTACGCTGTACACATCTCGCACCTTGCAGCACTGTACTGGTGTAGATTCTCTACGTCCTATTCTAGGATTGACATAATTAGTCCTAACTAATTTGCACAGTGCAGCATGATGCTTGCCTCTTCTACACCTATTGCAGGTGTTCAGTGGGGTGTCACAGCTGTTAACATTATGTGGTTTGAGACACCTAGTACATTTGTGTAACTGTTTGAGTCGTCTGACTCTTGTGTCTCTATTAGGATAATTAGTACATTTGTACAGAGAATGTTTTTGATTGCAAAACAAGCACATTCCCCATCCTACAGATCGTTTAGGGGTTACCGGTTTAGGTAAAACAGTATTTGCAGGTTGTGATGGTTTTGCTGCTTGCATTTGCTTGTTATTTATTCTCTTGTGAGTACTTGGTGTACTCTGGGGAACCATTAATAGGCTCTTGGGAGTGCTCTTTGGACTATTAGGTCTCTTAGGAGCACCTGTGAAGTTATTAGCAGTGCTCTTTGGACTATTAGGTCTCTTAGGAGCACCTGTGGGACTCTTAGGCCTCACTGATGAATCAGTATTTGACTGATTGTTGTTACATTGAGTATTAGCACCTTGGTTACCTAGTGACAGTGTCACTTTAGGAGTTTCAGGCAAGGAAACTGATGTAGGTACAGTTTTGGTGCATTCAGATTTAGCATTAATTGCTTGGTCTGCTGTATGATTGCTCATATTACGAAAACCTGTAAATATATCCTGCATTGACAGGGTATTACCATTCTGGCATACATATAGTTTATTAAGTGTGTCACCAGACAATTTTCTCTGGATGATAATTTTAGTCATCCACTCAGTAGTTGGGTGATCCACCTCTTTACTGAAAGAATTTATCAGTGACTCAAGCTGAAAACTAAAGTCTTGTAAAGAGTCAACTGACTGCTCTGGTGAAGATAAATTTAATAATTGGTGCACAAGGTTTATAATAGTCTTCTCATTGTTAGCACTTTCTTTAGAAGGCTGTTGTGAGCAATTGGGACCATTACTTGTGTTGCTTTAGGCTTCTTGCTTAGCCTCAGCTTTGATTACAGCTTCGGCTGCTGCTGCAGCATTAGCTTTATCATTTTCTGGTTCAGATTCACTGATCATTGCAGCTTCACTTGTTTCATCTGCAGCTTCACTCGTTTCTCTGGGTTCTGGTGATAAGCTAGTTAATTCAGTAGCATTATGTATTGCACTTATAGAATCCAGGGAACATTGAGAAGTGTGGTCTGAAATTTGATCAGGCTCTGTAAACAAATCATCACATGAAGCTGTATTAGATGAGAGGTTAGAAAATGAAGGTTGAACTTCAGTTGCTGATCCTGTGTAGTGATCAGTATTGATTAGAGGATTCTCCTCGTCTTGATGTAGCTCAAGTATTTCATCTGAACTGAGTGTTAACTCGTGTACAGGTCTATTAATGATCTGATCTACCCACTCGGGAATATCTTGTCTCGCAAGCACCTCCTTATATCAGTCTAAACTGGTTTGAACGGAATGTTCATAGTTATCGAGATCAGATTCTGTTAGACGTAAGTGGTCTGAGACAGTATGACCGACTTGGAGTAAATTCCTGTGGGACTCGATTACAGTCTTGATATAGTCATATTTTTGGTTGGCGATCCTTATGGAACTTGCTAGTCTATAGACGTCACCTGGGTCAGTTTCGACACAGAAATGACATTTCATAAGCAGTTTTCCTAAGGGACGTTGAAGAGCTGTCAAGAATCTTGCATTCCTTTCTAAAGGATTCATTCTTGCGGTAAATTGAGCCTGATAGGGCTTATGTAGCTAGTGGTATAGCTATGGTGTCTGCTCCTTGATGCAGAGCAGGTATAATGATTTACAGCCTGATAGGGCTTATGTAGCTAGTGGTATAGCTATGGTATCTGCTCCTTGATGTAGAGCAGGTATACGTATTGACAGCCTGATAGGGCTTATGTAGCTAGTGGTATAGCTATGGTCTGCTCCTTGATGTAGAGCAGGTATAATTATTGACAGCCTAATATTTCTTGAGGCTGGTTGTAATTTACCTCATTTAGAGGTTAGCTACCTACCTAATAATAAGCAACTAAGATTTGAGTGGTACCTTGGTCTCACTACAGGAGTTCCTCAGCTTAGCTCTTCTAAATCAGCCTCGGATGGGTAGTGGACTTACAGTAACACTCAAAGACATACATAGAAATATGCAATAAAATAATTACACAATAAATGGTTAATCCCACCCTTGATAGGGTCAGCACAAAAGAATAATATATGTGTCACTAACTAGCTCAAGCCTAGTCGTGAGAATTTCTACTTGAGAAACTACAAATTTATTTAGTCTGTGTTTGTGCCAGATTCAACACAATCACAGCCTAAATTGCTACCTACCTAAGGTTGGCAAAGATTATATTATGGTGCAGTAATGTGCAAATAATTGTGCTGTGTTTTTGGGTTTTTTGTATTTTATATAATATACACTTGTGTAATTATGTGTATAAGAAATTAAATGAACACAAAGGAATTAATTGTGTTTGGCAAGTATTCTACTGCCGTAAATATTACTTAACTCCTGAATGTACTCCTAATTGTGGAATAAAATATTATCAGGGTTAGTAATGATTAACTAGTATGAGATCAGTAATTTATATTAGTATACTGGATCCCTAAATGTTAATGATCCACTGACTTGAGTGAATCAGTAATTATAACATGGATTCAGGCTATAATGGACAGTCTGCTGACAGCCACATTGAAACATTGGTATAGCCTAAATGGTTAACACTTAATTGGTGTTAGTGATTAATATAAGGTTATGAGCTGTTGCTCTTGGTGACCTAAAGATTCTACTTCAGTATGAAGTGTAGGTCTAAATGTTGTGGGTAATTGGCTATGACCCACTAATGCTATGTATAAGGTAGCTATGTTAGTGTGATCTAGGCTAACTGGTGTGTTACACTGTTAGTTGACACAATTAATTAAATAGTTAGTCTAGCTTCTATCACACAAGGATTAGTTATTAATGGTTAATATTTTAATTATGAATTTAATGCCTATCCGGTTCGAAGAGGACCATAATGTGGGATATTTGGGCTTGATTCTGATTAATTAATAATTAAAGTAGTAAATTAAATTACGAAGGACCACCCGCTTTTAAAGTAAAGAGGGAAACTGAGAATTTCAGATCATTGGATAAAATTCTAGAGAAAACCAGTGACTATGGATATAACTAGAAAGCATGATCATAAGAATAATTAATGGGCTGTATTATTAAAGAACAAACCTCAAACACCTACATTGGGGGGTTATTACTGGAGGTAAGTACGTCCAGGAATCAGTGTGGTTCGTTCATTAATTCAATTAATAATAATCCAATCCTATAAATAATGCTGAATATGATGTCATTCACATAAAGAAGAACATGAATATGAATATAATAATGAGCTACAGTAAATCACACATTAATATCAAACATTCTGAATAAATCAAATTGCAAAGAAATGGATAAAAAAGAAATAAGCCTTAGCTTGAAGCAGATTCCTTTAGATAACCATGGTAGTCCTCTTAATTCTCCAGATTCGGTACACTGACGAGTGGTACGGGTTAACATGGAGGAGGCAGCCGGAGGAATTCTTCTCTCGGGCAGCAAGATAAATAACTACCAGTAGCAATTGATTTAACTACTCAATCCATATTCAAAAATATTAATATCTACAGATGGAATTCTAATCACCTGTTATTAGGTGTTATCCCGCTGCTTAACGAACAATCACCCCGCTATTAACAGACCTGTAAACGATGCATCAAATAAAGGAATACTTAGCTGTGGGCACTGTATAAGTATTAAGATTGCCGTAATCTCGCATCCCAGGCTCCGGTGAACCTATCCTGGATAGTGATGCGTTTCAAGCTGGCTGATCACGTGTCGTCAGGAACCAAGTCAAGGGGTCCCTCATTTAACGCCAGCACTAGTTGAAGATATTATCTGCAAGGTCATTCACGCCTCACAGTGGCGGCTTTCATCTGAGGATGGATCACACCTGTCCTATTTGCTGGACAATGGCGTCTTTTTATGAGTACGGTAAGCGCAGCTTTGCTTCCTTTCGGTTCTGCACGTGTCCGCGTACTGAGGGGGATGGCGTCCCTCCAACCCACGCCGAGTCGACGTTCATAACACAAATTATTGTCACGAACATTAATATTTCTCGCATTCGCGCTTGAAACTTTAAAGACTGGACGGGTTTATTATTTAGAGGAACGAAATATTATTATTTACCGATTTAGGAATAGTAAATATATAAGGGAGAGGAATTAATGTCTCCCCATGGCATTCATTGATGACGTTAACTCTATCGCGAGGTTGACGCTATGATCCTAACGCTCTATTCGGCTTTTAGTTAGAGAACAATTCGTCTGCAATCAGTTGTCATACAGAATGCTTTAATTATGGAGAATCGTATTTAATTCTCACACAAATTGAATATAATGTGTTTTACTGTAAAGAAATCTGACGCAATACTGGCGTCAGGTGACGTGAGAATTCTAGCCTAATGCACAGATGAATTATTAGTACATGAGAATTCTACGAGTTGTTAATTTTACTTACTACAATATTTAGTATGGTTAGTAATAAGTAATGAGAATACAACAATGCTGTATTCGGTGTTGGAAATATCCAACAGGATAGGTTATGAAGATCGCCTGAAGGAACTGAGCTTTACGACACTAGAAAAAAAGAAAGGAGAGGGGGGGATATGATAGGAACGTATAAAATACTTAGGGGGATTGAGAGTGGAAATAGACGAAATGTTCACACGGTATAGTAACAGAACGAGAGGACATGGTTGGAAGCTGGAAACTCAGATGAGTCACAGAGATGGAAGGAAGTTTTCCTTTAGCGTGAGAGTAGTGGAAAAAATGGAATACACTTAAGGAGCAGGTTGTGGAAGCAAACTCTATTCATAATTTTAAAAGTAGGTATGATAAAGAAATGGGACAGGAAATCATTACTGTAAACAACCGATCATTGTAAGGAAATCTTTGGCTCGAAAGACGGAATCCCAGAAGCAATGCTCGATCCTGCAGGCACAAATAGGTGAGTACACACACACACACACACACACACACACACACACAGGTAGGTAGGGCGCTCCAGTGGATATGGGAGTACCTAAGCAATAGGAAACAGAGAGTTACAGTGAGGGGAGAGATCTGAGAATGGCATGAAGTCACCAGTGGAGTCTCACAGGGCTCTGTGCTTGAACCTATCCTGTTTCTGATATACGTAAATGATCTCCCAGAGGGTATAGACTCATTCCTCTCAATGTTTGCTGACGACGCCAAAATTATGAGAAGGATTAAGACAGAGGAGGACAGCTTGAGGCTTCAAGAAGACCTGGACAAGCTGCAGGAATGGTCGAACAAATGGCTGTTAGAGTTTAACCCAAGCAAATGTAATGTAATGAAGATAGGGGTAGGAAGCAAGAGACCAGATACAAGGTATCATTTGAGAGATGAGATACTTCAAGAGTCAGAGGGAGAGAAAGATCTGGGTGTTGATATCACGCCAGACCTGTCCCCTGAAGCTCATATCAAGAGGATAACCTCAGCAGCATATGCCAGGTTGGCTAACATAAGAACGGCCTTTAGAAACTTGTGTAAGGAATCTTTCAAAACATTATATACCACATATGTCAGACCAATCCTGGAGTATGCGGCTCCAGCATGGAGTCCATATCTAGTCAAGCATAAGACTAAACTGGAAAAGATTCAAAGGTTTGCTACCAGACTAGTACCCGAGCTGAGAGGTGTGAGCTACGAGGAGAGACTACGGGAATTAAACCTCACTTCGTTGGAAGACAGAAGAGTTAGAGGGGACACGATCACCACATTCAAGATTCTCAAGGGAATCGATAGGGTTAATAAAGACAGGCTACTTAACACAAGGGGCACACGCACAAGGTGACACAGGTGGAAACTGAGTGCCCAAATGAGCCACAGAGATATTAGAAATAACTTTTTTAGTGTCAGAGTGGTTGACAAATGGAATGCATTAGGAAGTAATGTGGTGGAGGCTGACTCCATACACAGTTTCAAGTGTAGATATGATAGAGCCAAATAGGCTCAGGAACCTGTACACCTGTTGATTGACGGTTGAGAGGCGGGACCAAAGAGCCAGAGCTCTTTGGTCCTGACACACACACACACACACACACACACACACACACACACACACACACACACACACAAAAAAAAAAAAAAAAAAAAAAAAAAAAAAAAAAGCACGAGCTCCATACATGGAACTCTGGCAGTGGATGGGAAGAAGATTGTAATCTTGATACTCTACAATCCCCCACCAAACAGTTGAAGACCCAGGCAGGAGTATGAGGACAGCAACAAGACATGTATAGATGAATTGCAGAGGGCAGCAACAATAGCGCATAGAATGAGAGCGAAGCTGCTGGTCATGGGGGACCTAAATCACAGAGAGATAGATTGGGAAACGAGGAATCCCCATGGCGGGGAGGAGACCTGGAGAGCGAAGCTGGTAGACATAATTGACAGGAATTTCCTAACACAGCATGTGAAGGAAGATACTAGGGGAAAGAGGAGGGGATACGCCCAGCCTATTAGATCTCATTTTCACCCAGAATGTAGAAGACATCGAGCAATTGGAACATGAAATACCACTAGGAGCCAGTGGCCATTGTGTCCTAGTCTTTGACTACATGATGGAGCTTAAAATTGTGACCAAAGAACAAGAGGTCCGGGAAAGGAGACCTGATTACAGAAGGATAAGGGATTACCTGGGGAAAGTGCAGTGAGAGGAAGAACTTACAGGAAAAACAGTGCAAGGTATGATGAACCAAGTCATATGGAAATGCCAGGAGTCTGAAGAGAAATTTATTCCAACAGTAAAGGAAAAAAGCAGGAGGGAATATAATAACCCATGGTTTAATAGACAGTGTCAGGAAGCAAAGGTGAGAAGCAGGAGGGAGTGGAGGAAGTACAGAAGACAAAGGATAGAGGACAACAGGATTAGATGTAACAGAGCTAGGAATGATTACACTAACATAAGACGAGTGTCGGAAAGAAATTATGAGAATGATATTGCAATCAAAGCGAAAAAGCAACCTAAATTACTACATATCCATAAAAGAAGGACGATGTCGGTAAATGACCAAGTGACAAGACTGAGGAAAACAGAAGGGGGATATACAGAAAGCGACAAGGAAATCTGCGAGGTACTGAATGCAAGTTTCCATGGAGTGTTCACAACCGAGCCTGAGCAGCTCCCGTTGTTAGAACCGATTACCCTAGATGAAAGACTATCAGATATAGAGGTGACAGCAGAGGAGGTAAGGAAACAGTTAACAACACTGGATGCAAATAAAGCTGTTGGACCAGGCAAAGTATCACCGTGGATACTAAAAGAAACAGTGCAGGCTCTCAGCGTGCCTCTGGCAATGATCTTTAATGAGTCACTTATGTCGGGAGAATTGCCCAGTGGCTGGAAGGAGGCAAATGTCGTACCGATTTTCAAGAAAGGAGATAGGGATGAGGCACTTAACTACAGACCCGTGTCACTGACAAGCATTCCCTGCAAAATACTTGAAAGAATAATTAGGCTAAGACTTGTTGAGCACCTGGAGAGCATTGGGTTTGTAAACAAGCACCAACATGGGTTCTGGACAGGGAAATCATGCCTAACAAACCTTTTAGAATTCTATGATAAAGTAACAAGGATAAGGCAGGACAGAGAAGGCTGGGCAGACTGCATATTTCTTGACTGCCAAAAGGCCTTTGATACAGTACCGCACATAAGACTGCTATACAAACTTGAGAGGCAGGCAGAAGTAAGCGGAAAGGCCCTAGCATGGGTGAAGAACTACCTAACAGGAAGGAGCCAGAGGATAATGATAAGGGGCGAGAAGTCGGACTGGCGAACAGTAACAAGTGGAATACCTCAAGGATCGGTGCTGGGACCAATCCTCTTTCTAATTTACGTAAATGATATGTTTACAGGAGTGGAAGCATACATGACAATGTTTGCGGATGACGCAAAATTAATGAGAAGAGTTGTGACAGACGAGGATTGTAAGATCCTCCAAGAGGACTTAAACAGGTTGCAGAGTTGGTCAGGGAAATGGCTACTGGAGTTCAACACCAGTAACTGTAAAGTTATGGAAATGGGATCAGGTGATAGGAGACCAAAGGGACAGTACACAATGAAGGGGAACTGCCTACCGGTAACGATTCGAGAAAGAGACCTGGGAGTAGATGTGACACCTAATCTAACTCCTGAGGCACATATAAATAGGATAACGACAGCAGCGTACTCTACACTGGCGAAAATTAGAACTTCATTCAGAAACCAAAGTGAGGAGGCTTTTAGGGCGCTTTACACTGCCTACGTGAGACCAGTCTTAGAGTATGCCGCGCCATCATTGAGCCCCCACCTGAAGAAAAACACAAGGAAACTGGAGAAGGTTCAGAGGTTTGCGACGAGGCTTGTCCCAGAGTTACGAGGGATGGGATATGAAGAGCGTCTGAAGGAACTGAACCTTACGACACTAGAGAAAAGAAGGGAGAGAGGAAATATGATAGGGACATATAAATTACTCAGGGGAATTGACAAACTGGAAATAAACGAAATGTTCACATGGAATAATAACAGAACGAGGGGACATGGATGGAAACTGGAAACTCAGATGAGTCACAGAGATGTTAGGAAGTTTTCTTTTAGCGTGGGAGTAGTGGAAAAATGGAATGCACTTGGGGAACAGGTTGTGGAAGCAAACTCTATTCATACTTTTAAAATTAGGTATGATAAGGAAATGGGACAGGAGTCATTGCTGTAAACAACCGATAGCTGGAAAGGCGGGATCCAAGAGTTATTCCTCGATCCTACAAGCGCAAATAGGTGAGTACAAATAGGTGAGTACACACACACACACATACACACACACACACACACACACACACACACACACACACACACACACACACACACACACACACACACACACACACACACACACACACACACACACACACACACACACACACACACACACACACACACACACACACACACACACACACACACACACACACACACACACACTCACACACAAAAGGTTCAAAGGTTTGCCACCAGACTAGTACCCGAGCTGAGAGGTATGAGCTACGAGGAGAGACTACGGGAATTAAACCTCACTTCGTTGGAAGACAGAAGAGTTAGGGGGACATGATCACCACATTCAAGATCCTCAAGGGAATTGACAGGGTTGATAAAGACAGGCTGTTTAACACAAGGGGCACACGCACTAGGGAACACAGGTGGAAACTGAGTGCCCAAATGAGCCACAGAGATATTAGAAAGAACTTTTTTAGTGTCAGAGTGGTTGACAAATGGAATGCATTAGGAAGTGATGTGGTGGAGGCTGACTCCATACACAGTTTCAAGTGTAGATATGATAGAGCCCAATAGGCTCAGGAACCTGTACACCTGTTGATTGACAGTTGAGAGGCGGGACCAAAGAGCCACAGCTCAACCCCCGCAAGCACAACTAGGTGAGTACACACACACACACACACACACACACACACACACACACACACACACACACACACACACACACACACACACAGGAACTTCCGGAATAACAGAACACCAGAAAGCAGAGAGAGATACTAGAGAACCAGGAATGAGTACGTCAGGGTGAGAAGAGAAGCAGAGAAAAGTTTTGAAAATGATATAGCAAACAAAGCCAAGACCGACTGCCCTAACGCTTACACCTATTTCTACTATACAGCTAAGCCGCTGTGTTATTACTTAGTAGCAATTTCTAACATTTAGTTAATTCGTGATCTTCTATTTAAGATAACATATATTTACTAACCATTATATTCGCCATATAATTATTAGAGATTTTCTTGATATCTTGATGGCTTACATTTGTTGTGAATTATCATCTATTTCATTGAGAAAGTAACATAGTAGTTTCTATGTACTATTTCAACCCCCCCCCCTCCCCCCAAAGAGTGTGTTCATTTAATGTTCTCACGTTATATTATTATTACTTAAGAAATCCATAGGCACTGATTCTTGGATTTATTTCAACATATTTATTCATTTTAATTTGATCTTTTTTTTATTAAAAAAAGGTGGTCCTTCACAGTTAATGAATTTAATCATTATTATTATTAATATTCTGAGCCCAGACTTTCCCACAGTATTCTCATGCTGGAGTACACTCATGTTGGTGTATACTCATGCTGGTATACACTGATGTTGATGTATACTCATGCTGGTGTATGCTCATGCTGGTGTAAACTCATGCTGGAGTATACCCATGCTGGTGTATTCTCATGCTGGAACATACTAATGCTGGTGTATACTTATGCTGGTGAATACTCATGCTAATGTATACTCATGCTGGGGTATACTCATGCTGGTGTATACTCATGCTGGTGTATACTCATACTGGTGTATACTCATGCTAGTGTATATTCATGCTGGTGTATACTCATGAATGTGTATATCATGAATGCGTATACTCATGAAGGTGTATAATCATGAAGGAAAACTCATATACTCATGCTGGACTATACTCATGCAGATGTATGTTGCAACCCGTTCTCGCACTTTCTTATAGTCAATATTGACTTATTAAATACGTGCATATGTGACATACTAATTTATTGTGAATATTTTAGTTTACCTTGAAAAGCTTCATAGAAAACACCGACCTTACCTAACCTTCTTAGTATGTTAAGATAAGCATCTTATTGCTTCGTAATTACAATTATTACTTAACCTATACTTATAATAGGTTAAGTAATAATTGTAATTACGAAGCAATAAGATGTTTATCTTAACATACTAACAAGGTTAGGTAAGGTCGGTGTTTTCTATGAAGCTTTTCAAGGTAAAATAAAATATAGGCACAATAAATTAGTATGTCATATATGCACTTATTTAATAAGTCAATATTGACTTAAAGAAAGTGCGAGAACGGGTTGGTATATTCATGGTGCTGTATACTCATGCTGGTGTATACTGATGCTGGAGTATACTGATGCTGGTGTATATTCATGAATGTGTACACTAATGAAGGTGTATACTCATGAAGGAATACTCATATACTCATGCTGGTTTATACTCATGCAGATGTATATTCATTTTGGTGTATATTCATGCTGGTGTATATATTATGCTGGAGTATACTCATGAATATGCATACTCATGAATGTTCATACTCATGCCACAGAGATAATAGAAAAAACTTTTTTAGTGTCAGAGTGGTTGACAAATGGAATGCATTAGGAAGTGATGTGGTGGAGGCTGACTCCATACACAGTTTCAAGTGCAGATATGATAGAGCCCAATAGGCTCAGGAACCTGTACACCTGTTGATTGACGGTTGAGAGGCGGGACCAAAGAGCCAGAGTTAAACCCCCCAAGCACAATTAGGTGAGTACAACTAGGTGAACTAGGTGAGTACTCATAAGTATACTCATGAATGTTTAGACTCATGAAGGTGTATTCTCATGAAGGTGTATTCTCAAGAAGGTGTATTCTCATGAAGGTGTATACTCATACTGGTGGATACTCATGCTGGTGTATATTCATGCTGGTGTATACTCATGAATGTGTATACTCATGAATGTGTTTACTCATGAAGGCATATACTCATGCTAGTGTATACTCATGCTGGTCTATAATCATGCAGATGTATATTCATGCTGATGTATACTCATGCTGGTGAATAGTCATACTGATGTATACTTTTGATGGTGTATGCTCATGCTGGTGTATATTCATGCTAGTGTATACTCATGAATGTCTATACTCAGAAAGGTGTACACTCATGCTGGTGTATACTTATGCTGGTGTATACTCATACTGGTGTATACTCATGCTGGAGTATACTTATGCTGGTGTATACTCATGCTGGTGTATACACATGCGGGTATATACTCATGCTAATGTATTCTCATGCTGGTGTATACTCGGGGAGTCGGGGATGCCGGAGATGCCTGAGCAGAGCATGGAGCCTAGGATGCCTGAGCAGAGCAGGGAGCCTGGGATGTCTGAGCAGAGCATGGAGCCTAGGATGCCTGAGCAGAGCAGGGAGCCTGGGATGCCTGAGCAGAGCAGGGAGCCGGGGATGCCTGAGCAGAGAGGGGAGCCGGGGACGCCTAAGCAGAGCGCGAAGTCGGGGACGCCTGAGCAGAGCGCGGAGTCGGAGACGCCTGAGCAGAGAGCGGTGTCAATGGCGCCGGAGCAAAGCGCGGTGTCACAGGCCCCGGAGCAGAGCACAGTGTTGGGGACGCCGCAGCAGAGTGCAGTCACTGGCAAAGAGACACAAACAAAACAAGGACCCCAAATCTGTTGGTATTACAAATGGGCAGTAGGGAATTATGTGACTACAACCGTGCGCACCATCTGGCCAGGTGGCTCTCTTGAGAGCCAGCTGGTCCAGGTGGGGCGCGCGGTCATAGTCACAAAGGGTTTGGGGGATTTTCCCGGAAGTTTGGCGCGTGTCGGACGCGTGTGAGCGTCCGGTGTTTGGGTATGCGGTCAGGAAAGATGGGAGGTCATGTTGTTGGGGGTGTAGGAGAGTATGTGGACTATGTGGTAGAGTAAGAAATACGAGGATATGAGTGGAATATGTGGAAAGAGTAGTTAAATATGTATGTGTGTTTGCCGTAGACTTTATCCTGTGTGTAGATAATAGTTTTGATGATCGTAAGTAAGTGTGTAGGTGTGAGGGGTCCCAACATAGGCGGATATGTTGTTTGGGGTGGGGGAGGGGTGGGGGAAGGGGAGCTTCCCCTTGGCGTGAGAGTGCTTAGGGGCCATTTGTGGTTTTTGATATCCATTAGTTCCCCCTACAGGAAGCCATAAGTGGGAGAGGAGGGTAGGAGAGAGCAGAGTCCAGGAGGAGGGATGTGGTCCATTTGCCTTAATGGCTTTTCGATGTCTTCAGAGTAGTCTTGGAGATATTCACCCCAGCATGGCTCTCCGTCCACTGCGGATTTGTTAAGGAGGGGCGAGGTTCATACTCCCACCAGCAGGCCCTCACCTGCCAACCATCAATCATAGACCTACCACATAGCTATGAGGAGTGACACCTCATGTCCACATGGGTTACCTCTTCAAAGGCTGAGGCCTAACTGTTGCGAATGTCATCATCAACCTCTAACATAGTCAGTCATCCCCCCCCCTCCATCTACATAGCAGGACATACCACATACCAACACCACCACCACACTGCTGGGAGTGACAGCAATACGGCATACCATACTCTCTCCTGACACATCTCACACCGGCACATAGCATTGAGTGTGACAATGTTCTTTCTCAAAGGTGAGCCATGAGCGCAACATACAAATTCCAAAATGCAATCCTGGGAGTTTGACACACATTGATTAACAAGCTATCTGATTATTTATACATCTCTCTCTCTCTCTCTCTCTACATTATATGCGGGGTTACATAGTGTGTCAAGAACTACCTACGTGATGCTAAACAATCCAATCTCACACAAGGCAGTCATATGGGCAGTAAAGGCTTGCAGAGACGCATAAAGGAGTCCAGGACTGAACCCTAATAATTCATTTTTAGCTAAGTAAGTTACAATCATGTCGAGGTAGTTACAAATTTCAATATAAGTCAAAACATCGTCACGGAGACGCGATCTCTACCTACAAATTGTTCTTGTTAACTGTGATCATTGAAATGTATGCATGTTTACTCAATCTCCATCACCTCTTCTTCCTACAGCCATTACTGCTGTGCAGACCTTGTAACTCACAATGGCGTTATCATAGCAAGACAATGTCACAGAATGTTCAAGACTCCTGAATGAATAAAACAGCAATCCGTCTCGTTAAGGTCTAACCTTCGTGGCGGTTTGAGGCGTTGTGAGATGGACGAGGTTGTGGGATGGCCTTACCCTCTCCCCATCCACCCCCACCAAACCCCTACCCCCCTCCCACCCCCCTTCCAAGCCCAAACCATCAAGCATCACTACACCCTTCCCAGACCGGATGTTCTGAGCAAAGCCTTTAGTATTATTTCTGATCATATGTGTAACCTTGTATCGCAATGTGAACAACATGGTATCATCTTTCTTTGCTCAAATAGCATTTTTTAAGAATATACAGTCATAAGCTGGTCTTCAATCTTATTATTATAACAAATCATAATTTGTTGTAAACACAACTGCATGGGATATACATAGCAGTCAGTGGTTTCTCTCTCTCTCTCCAGATCATTTAATAGTTGGGGAAAGTAACATCAATTCCTTTCTCCTGCCGCCGCTGTTCACGTATCTTTTTTTCATTTCACTTAGACTGACAGCGCACCAGAGGATGGACGACTAATGTCAATTTTCGAGCCCCCATCACTCTCACCCTTATAACCTTGTAAGGTAACACAACCAACATGATGACATCGTTCTTTGCCCAAATATCATTAATGTAACGTGACCAATATGGTAACTTCGTTCTTTGCCCAAATATCATGTTAAGAGTAACGAGGAACTTTCTGTCCGATGTCTGAATAATGAAATGTAAACCATGTTTAGCCATTACATCCAAACACAATAACATATTAGCACAAGCTTGTTTAGTTCTTGTATCACATAACGTAATGTAACGTTTATTCAACAACTGATAGACATAACATAATGTAGCTTCATATTCACTGTGGTAAAACAAACAAACATACACATCACGGTCAGTCCTCGCTATAGCTCAAATGCGTCCTTCATTCTCACTCCATTAGGTGAGCAATGTTCCACACATACAAATTCCAAGCAAAGTAAACATATATAAGACAATGTGGAAAAACATAGTCTTGATACTATTATTAAATTGACTTGTTCATTATCCCCGAGTTCAAGGCTGTCTCTTAAGACCTACATCATCCAAATGTAAACACCAATCGATGAGAATAAGACCGGATGAGTCGATAGTGAAATAGCTCTGGGCTATGTCTATTTTCAGTTCTTGTAACACAGTCAATGTAGCGCAATGGGGAAAACAGACTTTCCACAGCATACATAAATAGCATTTGAAAATGAATGCAAGTCTAGACAATCTCCTATAGCCCTTACATTCTAAACACAAATAAAATATTAGCACACGCTTGCATCGCATTATATCATCATTAAGTAACGTGGAAAACTTCTTACTGTCTTATGATCAAATATCATTTTTTAATAAATAACCTCAGCTTGGTCTTATGCCATCAGGACTGTATTACACTGTGCGCAACAGTAGACTTGTAATATCATAGCAAGACAATATCGCAGAATGTTCAACGTTCAATACTGAAGATGTGAGCGAGACACTTAGTAACGTAACGTGGAGATCAACTTTCTGGCTGTTGTCCGAATATCATTATTGAAATGTGAACCCCATTTAGCCAAACACAATATCTCCATTACATCTCATACCATATAAATATTACGGTCTGCAAGTTTTAGCCCTCTGTAACACAATGTAACATAACATAATGTAACGCAAATCAACTTTTTGCAGTCCAAAATGTCATTTTGAAACGAAAAGTGAGGCTTAGTCCATCTCCATTACATCTCTTACCATATAAATATTGGTGTCTACCAGTTTAGACCCTGTAACACATTGTAACGTAACGTGGAAATCATCAAATTTCTACAGACCAAATATCATTTTTAAATGAAAGTATGACTTAGTCCATCTCCATTACATCTCTTACCATATAAATATTATGGTCTGCAAGTTTTAGCTCTCTGTAACACAATGTAACGTAACGTAACGCAAATCACCTTTTTGCAGTCCAAAATATCATTTTGAAATGAAAAGTGAGGCTTAGTCCATCTCCATTACATCTCTTACCATATAAATATTGGTGTCTACCAGTTTTAGACCCTGTAACACATTGTAACGTAACGTGGAAAATCAACTTTGTCTGATGACCAAATAACATTATTGAAAATGTCAACCATGTTTAGCCATTACATCCAAACACAAAGAAAAATAATACCGCTTTTCTTTGAGAAACTTATGTGTGGAGATCATATCTCCAGAGTCCACACAATAAGCCACACATCACCCATCTTCTGTTTTCAAATCACAGCTCGCATCTAATTTAATGTTATTTTTTTTTTGCAGAAACTATGTTTTGAGAATATGCTCAAAGTCAGCAATTACTATTCGTATCATCAAACTCCTTTCAGTCATCAAAATAAGCAGAGGTGCCGCATAAACCACTAAAGATTTGATGTATGCAAGGTACATCATTTTGTCAATTCTGTCACCGACCTGCCTTAGCGAGATGACTGCACGCAACAGTACCCTAGCACTCTTAATAATTTTATTCAAGCACTGTTAACGTAACATAATGTAAGATTTTTTTTCACATTTCATATCGCGTGTGTAGATTTAGTTTTAACAAAAAGTGAAACACGAGAGCATGAACTAATAGGGTTGAGATGGGAGGGAAGGCTTTGCGGAAGATAGAAGAGCTGAGGAGACATGTTCGCTACCTACATTACTATTATTTCTTGCAGACTTGCAGACCTGACCAGAAAAGCAGTCAGTCACTCAGTCAAACATTTTTATAGTTAAAAGTTTTTCATCTTAAAAAAACAGGGACTACTAGTCTTCATTTTTTCTTCTATCAAATCAAATAGACACGAGGGCCACTACCTATTGTTGTTGTTGTCTGTCTGTCTGTCTGTCTATCGCTTGACTAGGTTAAGGACCGCAATATCCCACACCATACATGCTACGGGCTCTCACTAGTCAATAAACACAATTTTGTATCATTTCTCTACTAAATAGCACTCCGAATCATCTTTGCACATTTTAATTTTACATTGTCACGTGCACAGCCATCAAAGGGGAATCTCACTACTGCTTGTATGTCGTGTGTGTGTGTGTGTGTGTGTGTGTGTGTGTGTGTGTGTGTGTGTGTGTGTGTGTGTGTGTGTGTGTGTGTGTGTGTGTGTGTGTGTGTGTGTGTGTGTGTGTGTACTCACCTAGTTGTACTCACCTAGTTGTGTTTGCGGGGGTTGAGCTCTGGCTCTTTGGTCCCGCCTCTCAACCGTCAATCAACAGGTGTACAGATTCCTGAGCCTATCGGGCTCTGTCATATCTACACTTGAAACTGTGTATGGAGTGAGCCTCCACCACATCACCCCCTAATGCATTCCATTTGTCAACCACTCTGACACTAAAAAAGTTCTTTCTAATATCTCTGTGGCTCATTTGGGCACTCAGTTTCCACCTGTGTCCCCTTGTGCGTGTTCCCCTTGTGTTAAATAGACTGTCTTTGTCTACCCTATCAATCCCCTTCAGAATCTTGAATGTGGTGATCATGTCCCCCCTAACTCTTCTGTCTTCCAGCAAAGTGAGGTTTAATTCCCGTAGTCTCTCCTCGTAGCTCATACCTCTCAGCTCGGGTACTAGTCTGGTGGCAAACCTTTGAACCTTTCCCAGTTTAGTCTTATCCTTGACTAGATATGGACTCCATGCTGGGGCTGCATACTCCAGGATTGGCCTGACATATGTGGTATACAAAGTTCTGAATGATTCTTTACACAAGTTTCTGAATGCCGTTCGTATGTTGGCCAGCCTGGCATATGCCGCTGATGTTATCCGCTTGATATGTGCTGCAGGAGACAGGTCTGGCGTGATATCAACCCCCAAGTCTTTTTCCTTCTCTGACTCCTGAAGAATTTCCTCTCCCAGATGATACCTTGTATCTGGCCTCCTGCTCCCTACACCTATCTTCATTACATTACATTTGGTTGGGTTAAACTCTAACAACCATTTGTTCGACCATTCCTTCAGCTTGTCTAGGTCTTCTTGAAGCCTCAAACAGTCCTCTTCTGTTTTAATCCTTCTCATAATTTTAGCATCGTCCGCAAACATTGTGTGTGTGTGTGTGTGTGTGTGTGTGTGTGTGTGTGTGTGTGTGTGTGTGTGTGTGTGTGTGTGTGTGTGTGTGTGTGTGTGTGTGTGTGTGTGTGTGTGTGTGTGTGTGTGTGTGTGTGTGTGTGTGTGTGTGTGTGTGTGTGTGTGTGTGTGTGTGTGTGTGTGTGTGTGTGTGTGTGTGTGTGTTAAATAAAAGGTCCTTACATAGCTTATCATTTTCTTTGAGAAACTTATAAGTAGTGATCATATCTCCCGAGTCCACACAAATAACCCACTTCCATATTGAGAAAGAGAGAGAAGGCAAACATAGCTTGCAGCTAGTCAAAACTTGGCATAACAGATATGATTTCACAGAGTTTTTAACCTTTGCCAGTTTTTCAATGTTTTCTCTTCACTTGTGCTAAGTGAGTCAGACAAAATGTGACATTTCATTATTAGCCAGGCAATACGCTATTAGCTAGATAGTCAAAACATATAACAAGCATTATTTCACATGAATTTTTTCTAGCAAATATGCTTCCTTTAAGCAGTTCAACACATCAAACACCAGCAGTCCGTGAAATTCCCTTTAGTCAATAATCATCCTTTACAGTATTTCTTGACTAAAATAGCACTCCAAAACATAAGTGGTCATTTTTATTCTCACTGTCGCACTATAGTCAATAATTTGTTTCACAGAGTGACAAGTTATGCCTAGTGACGAGATTTCACGGTGAGCATAGTTTAAGAGTGTTCACACTGTATTAATTACGGTCATGGATATCTTATGTTATGTTTATGAATATCATTACTTCTTATTTTTAACATTTTTCTTGCCCCCAGCTTTTCAGTCTTCTCATATTCTTTTCAAATAAAGTTTACTTACTGTTTTCCAGTAGATTGGCTTCACATTACATATATTAATCAATTTACAAATTCAGTTCAGTTTCTTTTCAATATCACAGCTTTGTTGCCCCCCTGCCAGTATCTAGTTCAAGACCTCTTATTATCAATGTCATTAATACTACTATCATCAACCATGTATTGGATGTCTCAGACATTCAGTTAACAACGTAGTAAGTGTTTAATGAACGTGAGAATCACTTCATGTGCGCTCATTTTAGTTTAGTTTAAAGTTTTCCATCTTGAATTAATACTACTATCACCAACTATGTATTGGATAGCTCAGGCATTCAGTTAACAACTCACTAAGTGAAAATCACTTCATGTGAGCTCATTTTTAGTTTAGGATAAGGTTTTTCCATCGTGAAATACTATTATCATTAACCAGGTATTGGGTGGCTCTACCATTCAGTTTACAACTCAGTAACTGTTTACTGAACATTGTTATCCCTCCATGCGACCTCATTTTTTAGTTTAAATTTTCTCCATCGTAAAAAATAAAATATTACTATCACCAACCATGTATTGGGTGGCTCAACCATTCAGTTTACAACTCAGTAACTGTTTACTGAACATAGATATCCCTCCATGCGACCTCATTTTTTAGTTTAAAGTTTCTCCATCGTAAAAAATAAAATATTACTATCACCAACCATGTATTGGGTGACTCAACCATTCAGTTTACAACTCAGTAACAGTTTACTGAACATAGATATCCCTCCATGTGTCCTCATTTTTTAGTTTAAAGTTTCTCCAGCGTAAATAAAAAATAAAATATTACTATCATATACCTTGTATTGGCCGGCTCCGGCATTCAGTTTACAACTCAGTAAGTGTTTACTGAATGCAAAATCGCTACATGTGTGGTCATTTAGTTTAAAGTTTCTCAATCTTAAAATATTACTATCATCATCAACCATGCATTGGCTGGCTTAGTCTTTCAGTTTACAACTCATTGAGTGTTAACTGAACATGGAAATTATCACATGTGTGAGCATTTAGTTTAGTTTTAAGTTTCACAATCTTAAATTAAATACTATCATCAACCCTGTATTGGGCTGTCGGGCATTCAGATATCCACTCGGTAAGTGTTTACTGAACGTCGAAATCATTTCCTGTGTGCCCATTTTTTACTTGAACCCGTCTCCACTCCAAACCAGTCAGGACCTAGGGTCCCGACTGGACCGCAGGTCCGGTTAAGAAGTAACCCATGTGGACATGTGGTGTCACTCCTCATAGCTCTGTGGTAGGTATATGATTGATGGTTGGCAGGTGAGGGCCTGCTGGTGGGAGTATGAACCTCGCCCCTCCTTAACAAATCCACAGTGGAGGGAGAGCCATGCTGGGGTGAATATCTCCAAGACTACTCTGAAGACATCGAAAAGCCATTAAGGCAAATGAACCACATCGCTCCTCCTGGACTCTGCTCTCTCCTACCCTCCTCTCCCACTTACGGCTTCCTGTAGGGGGAACTAATGGATGTCAAAAACCACAAATGGCCCCTAAGCACTCTCACGCCAAGGGGAAGCTCCCCTTCCCCCACCCCTCCCCAACCCAAAACAACATATCTGCCTATGTTGGGACCCCTCACACCTACACACAGCCTCTACATAGCTTACTTACTATCATCAAAACTATTATCTACACACAGGATTAAGTCTACAGCAAACACACATACATATTTAACTACTCTTTCCACATATTCCACTCATATCCTCGTATTTCTTACTCTACCACATAGTCCACATACTCTCCTACACCCCCAACAACATGACCTCCCATCTTTCCTGACCGCATACCCAAACACCGGACGCTCACACGCGCCAAACTTCCGGGAAAATCCCCCAAACCCTTTGTGACTATGACCGCGCGCCCCACCTGGACCAGCTGGCTCTCAAGAGAGCCACCTGGCCAGATGGTGCGCACGGTTGTAGTCACATAATTCCCTACTATGGGCTACCTGTAAACATGGGATATCGGGAAGTACAAATGGAACATGTAAGTACGATCACCCTAGAAAGTGCAGAAACCTCCTCAATACAGGTAAATGTACCAAAAGGTGTGAATTCTTTCACCCCGAAATTTGCAAGAACTCTTTGGACAGGAAAGAGTGCTTCAATGCTGAATGTCCAGCTTTTCATATAAGAGGTACCAGGCGAATAAAGCCGACAGACTGCCACTATGAAAACAGCCACTACTCTATCGACCGGGTTAATTTTTTAGCCAGAGGAGGAGTTGAAGAATGGCTAAAAATGACCAGACTCTACCACCAACTCGGTCAAATGCTAGAGAGGACGCAAACACAGTGGCCTCCTTACCAGAGCCTCAGATATTAACACCAAGTAAAGCATCCAGCACTTCCACTAACACGATAACATCATTTATATTTGCCAACATCCAGGGTATAAAAACACACAAATCCAACAAAGTTCACTTTATAGATGGTCTCCTTCATGAGGCGAATGCAGTGTTTGCAGCCCTAACGGAAACTCACACAAAGGACTACCATGATGGTGAAATATGGATCACAGAGTACAATCTTTTCAGATGTGATAGAAAACACCGGCTTCAGGATGGGGTCAGCCTCTACATCAAAGACACACTCATCTGAACTGAGCTGCTAAACACCTCAAATGGTATGGAGGAAGTGCTGATAATCAAAATAGAGATCCTAAATGTAGTTATTGTCCTTGTATATAAGTCACCGGAGGCAAACCCTCAGCAGTTTAAAGACCAACTAATGAAAATAGAACACTGCTTGGAAAACCTCACAAATCCAGCTCCGAACATCATTCTGCTTGGGGGACTTCAACCTACGGCACCTGAAATGGAAGCACCTGGCTAACACAGTAATATCAGAAAGAGTACCAGGAAGTAGCCTAAATGAACAGGCACATGCAAATGACCTGCTACGGATGTGCAACAGGTTTGCCTTAAACCAGCAAATAGTAGAACCAACTAGGAAGGAGAACACGCTGGACCTCATTTTCACTAATAATGATGAATTGATCGGGAACATAATGATTACAAATACCTGTTACTCAGATCACAACTGAATTGAAGTTCTGACAACCATGGGGAATAGACCTTCAAAACCAGTCCAGATTCCCGGTGGAGGAGATTTCAGCAAATTCAACTTCAATAATAAACAGATAAACTGGGAGCAAATAAACCAGGACTTCACAGAAATAAACTGGGAAGAACAGCTAGAAAATGCAAACCTGGGCCAGTGCCTGGAAAAAATAAGCTCAGTAGCACTAGAAATATGTTCAAACCGCATACTCCTAAGAAAAAAGAGAAAGAGATGCAGATTGGAACGGGAACGTCGTTCCCTATATAAGCGAAGAAAACGAATCGCGGAACAACTTGAGAGTCGCACCCTACCTCAAGAACGGCGAAGAAGGTTAGGTAGAGAAATAGAAACAATTGAACTCAAGCTACAAGAATCATACAAAACCCAGGAGAGGCAAAGAGAGCAAAAGACCATCAGTGAAATAGAGAGAAATCCGAAATATTTTTTCTCCTATGCAAAATCAAGATCAAAAACCACATCTAGTATCGGGCCCCTGCGAAAGGGAGATGGAACTTTCACCGACGACAACAAAGAAATGAGCGAGTTACTGAGGAAGTAGTATGACTCTGTTTTCAGCGAGCCACTAAACACATTAAAGATTGATAACGAAAATGAATTTTTCATTAATATGATTCCAACATCAAATTATATATAACTGTCCCCACTGGATTTTGAAGAAGCCATAAACAGTATGCCTATGCACTCTGCACCAGGCCCGGATTCTTGGAACTCTATACTCATCAAAAACTGTAAAAAACCACTATCGCAGGCCCTTCACATTCTGTGGAGACAAAGCCTAGATACTGGCGTTATCCCTGACATACTAAAAACACAGAGATAGCACCACTCCATAAAGGAGGAAATAAGGCAGAGGGAAAAAATTACAGACCGATAGCACTAACACTGCACATCATAAAAAATTTTGAGAGAGTGCTAAGAAGTAAGATCACAAAATACATGGAATCACAGCATCTCCATAACCTCGGACAACATGGTTTCAGAAAAGGGCGCTCGTGCCTGTCGCAGTTGCTGGACGACTATGATATGGCATTAGATGCTATGGAAGACAAACAAAATGCTGATGTAATTTACAAAGATTTCGCAAAAGCTTTTGATAAATGTGACCATGGTGTTATTGCACATAAAATGCGTTCAAAAGGAATTACTGGGAAAATAGGCAGATGGATCTACAATTTCCTGACTAACAGAACCTAATGTGTAATAGTCAACAAAATAAAATCCAGCCCAGCAACCGTGAAGAGCTCAGTCCCCCAGGGTACTGTGCGTGCTCCAGTACTTATTCTCATCCTCATATCGGACGTAAACAAGAACACAACCTATAGCACTGTATCATCCTTTGCAGATGACACTAGGATCTTCATGAGAGTAGGCAACATAGAGGACACGGCAAACCTCCAATCAGATGTAGATCAAGTTTTTCTATGGGATACAGAAAATAATATGGTGTTTAACGAAGATAAGTTTCAGCTCATGCGCTACGGAAAAAATAAAAATATAAAAACAGAAACCACGTTCAAAACTCAGGCAAATCATATCATAGAACAAAAAGGCAATGTAAAGGATCTGGGTGTACTCATGTCGGAAGACCTTACCTTTAAAGAACACAATAAAGTAGCCGTCACAACTGCAAGAAAAATGACAGGTTGGATAACAAGAACCTTTCACACTAGCGATGCTATACCGATGATGATATTTTTCAAAACGCTTGTGCTCTGTAGAGTGGAGTACTGCTGCACAATGACAGCCCCTTTCAAAGCTGGAGAAATTGCTGACCTGGAGAGCTTGCAGAGATCCTTTACTGCTAGAATCCATTCAGTAAAACATCTAAATTACTAAGACCGACAAAAGAGCCTAAATCTGTAATCCCTAGAGCGCAGGCAGGAGACATAATAATTTACACTTGGAAAATAATTGAAGGGCTGGTCCCAAACCTGCGCACAGAAATAACATCACATGAGACCAGAAGACATGGCAGTATGTGCAGAATAACCCCGTTGAAAAGCAGAGGTGCAACAGGTACTCTGAGAGAGAACTCTATCAACATCAGAGGCCCGAGACTGTTCAACACGCTTCCACTACACATAAGGGTCATAACTGGTCGACCGCTCACAGTGTTCAAGAGAGAACTGGATAAGCACCTCCAAAGGATACTTGATCAACCGGGCTGTGACTCATACGTCAGGCTGCGAGCAACCGCCTCCATCAGCCTGGTTGATCAGTCCAGCAACTAGGAGGCCTGGTCGACGACCGGGCCGCGGAGACGCTAAGCACCGGAAGCACCTCAAGGTAACCTCAAGGAAAGGTACTCATGCTGGTGTATACGTATGAAAGTGTTTACTCATGATGGTGTTTACTCATGCTGGAGTATACTCATGCTGGTCTATACTCATGCAGATGTATATTCATGCTGGTGTATACTCATGCTGGTGTATACTCATGCTGGTGTACACTCATGCTAATGTATACTCATGCTGGTGTATACCCATGCTAGTGTATACCCAAGCTGGTCTATACTCATGCTGCTGTAAACTCATGCTGATGTATACTAATGAATGTGTTAACTCATGCAGGTGTATACTCATGTGTTGTACTCACCTTTTTGTATTCACATATTTGTGCTTGCCGGGGTTGAGCTCTGGCTCTTTCATCCTGCCTTTTAACCGTCAATCAACTAGTATACATGGGTGTATACTCAGGTTGGTGTATATTCATGCTGATGTATAATCATGATAGTGTATACTCATGTTTTTTGTATATTAATGCTGGCGTATCCACATGAATGTGTGTACTCATGAAAGTGTATACTCATGCTGGTATATACTCCTGCTGGTACAGACCGAAAAATAGTCAGAGTCCACTTTAAAACCGAAATATTTCAGAGTTTTACTTACACCTGCGTTCGTAAAGAGTTCCTATGGAGGAAATAAAAATATTGTCAGAGTCCAATAAAGACCTATAAATTAATAGAGTCCAGTTTGAGCCCAGAAATATTCAGAGATCAAATTTCATCAGAGACCGTTTCAAGACCAAAATTTGTCAGAGAACTCATTTTCGCTACTAACTATTACTAATAGCCCAATTTTAAAGTCATATTTCAGACGTAGTAAATAGGATCCGAACAATTACCGAGTTCTAGCTCCTGTCCCCCACCTCAGTCCGCTGTCGTATAATCAATACTAACAGTCCAATACCCTTGAACTTTTAAACAGTCATTTTTCAGACGTAGTAAATCAAATCAAGTCAGCAAGCAAGCTCCAGCTATTGTCCTCCGCCATAGCTCTCTCTTGCATCTTTGTTAATAACCCATCAATTCTCCTGAAATTTAAACCCCCTGTATTTCATAAACAGTAAATAAGAACCAAATAATTAACGAGCTCCAGCTTTAGTCCCCAACCTTAGTTCATTTGTACAAAGTTCTTTAGTATTAGATCAATTTTCCTGAAATTTAGAGCAGACATACTTCAACGTAAATAAAGAAAAATGGTGTTACCGAGGTTCAGCTTTTGTCCCCAGCTTTTTTCAGTTCGCTCCTGTAAATTCATTATCAGTCCAAATCCCCTGAGATTTAAAAACCCTCAAGTACATTTCAGACCCCTAAAAAATAAATCAACAAGTAAATTACCGAACTCCAGCTCATGTCCTCCGCCTTAGTTCAATGTTCATCAAATTATTTCAGATCAAAATGCTCTCCAGTCTATCAAAAGTAAACATCATGTCCTTCAATACCCTTTTTGTACTCAGGTATGTAAATAATCACTAACGTGCTAATATTCGCACAATCAGATCGTACCCTACTCTCATTACCCATTGTTTACCCAAGTAAGCAATAATCACACGGTCAAAATCACACCTTACCCTTTCCCCCCTTACCTTCACTTCCCTTACCTCCCCTTCATCTCGCTCATTCCCCAACTTATCCAAACCTTCAATAATTCTCATGTATTTGTATATTTTCTCTAAATTCTCTGTTCTCTTCACATTTTCTTCCATGTTTTCTGTATTCACTCCGTGTTCTGCAAAATGTTCCCAGCATGTTCAGTTCATATTTTTCACTAGTTTTTCCATTTTTTCTGTGATGTTTGTAGCCTCATAATCTTCCCAGCACATTCAAATCATATTTTCTATGTTTTTTATCATGTTTTATGTTCTCTGCAAGTTCATATTCCCCAAAGTTCACTATGTTCTTCGCATTTTCATCTCATGTTCTCTGCATTACTTTTATATTCATTATTCATGTTCCTCACAATTTCTATTTTTTCATCGCCTTGTCTTACATGTTTTCTGTTTTCTTTGTCATGTTCTCAAATGTTCTTAGCATGTTATTCACGAGTTCATCACCTTCTTTACATGTTCTCTGTGTTCTTATCATGTTCCTCACATGTTTCCTTTCCAACTTTTATTCTCAATATTCTTGTTCTCCATGATTTCAAAATGTTCTTCACAACACTGTTCTTAAAGAACTCTGCACTTTATTCAGTACCAAATGTACCAATACAAACATTTCTCGTCATTTATGAACTAAAATTACTCGTCAATCATCTGAAAATAGTCGGAATTAACCTCATTCAATATTGTTCTTAACTAAAATAATCTTTCACTTCGCTAAAATAGTCATATGTAACTTTTTTCAGCACTTTCTCAACGGCCATTATGTTTTGTCAAACAAGAAAAAATTGCCAAAGATATCTTTCATCGCTGTTCGTAACTGACATTATACATTGTGGAGCACAAAAAATAGTTACTGTCATCATATTTTCTTGCCTTTCTGCAACTTAAAATAGTCAAATGGAACATCGTTCTTCACTTTTGTAACTAACAGTACTTCAATGAGTAGGAAAAAATAGTCAAAGACACTCTTCGAGACATCAAAAACACCCTTTGAGACATCAAAGACACTCTTTGAGACACCAAAAATACTCATCGACACATCAAAAGACACAATCAAAGACACACTCAAAATCGTCTAAATACTACTCATGTCCACAAAAGTTATTCTCAGAGCTATCAAAAGTAAACTCAGACATCTTCATCAATAAAAGTTATTCTCACAGACATCAGTTTCATCAAAAGTTATTCTCAGAGCTACCAAAAGTAATTCTCAGAGTAATCAAAGGAATTCTCAGAGTCGTCAAAGGTATTCTCAGAGTCATCGAAGGTAATCTCAAACTCCCTCTCGTTCATCAAAAGTTGTTCTATAAGAAATCAAAGTTACTCATCGAGATATCAAAGTTACCTTTCGAGACATCAAAGACACAATCAAAGATACTTAAAATATCAAAATACTACTCATGTCCACAAAAGTTATTCTCAGAGCTATCAAAAGTTATTCTCAGTCATCACATGTCATTCTCTAAGTAACCTTTCATTCATCAGAGAAGCTTTCTAAGACATCTTGGGTCATCAAAGTTATTCTTAGAGACATCTAAAATTATTATCTAAGACATAAAAGGTATTCTCAGAGTCATCAAAGTTTTTCTCAGAGTCATCAAAGGTATTCACAGTCATCAAAGTTGTTCACTAAGTCATCAAAGTTGTTCTCTAGGACATCAAAGTTGTTCTTTGTTATTCAAAGAGTCATCAAGATAATTTCTAAGTCACTTGCGTTCATCAAAGTAATTCTCAAAGTCATAAAAGTTATTCCCTGAGACATTGAAAATTAATCCCTGTCATCAAAGGCATTCTCTAAGACATCAAAAGTTATTCTAAGACATCAAAAATTAATCTACCAGATATCAAAGTTGATCTGAAAGATATCTTCGTTCATCAAAGTAATTTTCAGAGTCATCAAAGGTAATCTCTAACTCACCTACGTTCATCAAAGTTGTTCTCAAAGACATCAATGTTGCTCTCTAAGATATAAAAAAGTTATTCTCAAAGTCAACAAAAGCTAATCTCAATCATCAAAGTTAATCTCTAAGTCACCTTCGTTAATCAGAGAAGGCTTCTGAGACATCCTCGTTCAACAAAGCTGTCCTCAGAGCAATAAAAAAAAAAGTTAAATACTTTCATCAAAGTTATTCTCTATGTAACCTATCGTTCATCAGAGAAGCTTTCTAAGACATCTTCGTTCATCAAAGTTATTCTCAAATACATCAATGCTGTTCTCTAAGACATCCTCAGACATAAAACATCTCTCTAAAATATAACAAGTTCAGCCTTTCATATCAAACGTACATTTCTGTTAAAATATATTTTCTTAGTCACTTTACCTTAAAACTGTTCTCTGAACAACACTGCATAAACTTACCTAACCTATCCTTCTCACCAAATGTTACTTACCTAACATAACGTTCCTAAACCTAACTTAGCTTACATAACCAAACCTAACCTAACCTAACTTACCTATGCTAACTTAACTAACTTAACCTAACTTAACTTGCATAACCTAACCTAACTTAATCTAATGTAACATACCTAACCTAACCTAACCTAACTTAACCTAGCCTAACTTACCTAACCTCATCAGGTAAGGAGGGCCAGCAGGTCCCAAATCTACACAGTAAAATACCAACGTACTGGAGTGAACGATATGGAAGAAAATGCATGATTAAACCAGTGAAGAGCAGAGGTGCCATAGGCACAATCAGAGAGCACTGTGTAAACATCAGAGGTCCGCAGTTGTTCAATGTCCTCCCAGCGACTATAAAAAATATTGCCAGAACAACCGTGGACATCTTCAAGAGAAAACTGGACTGTTTTCTAAGAGAAATTCCGGATCAGCCGGGCTGTGGTGGGTATGTTGGCCTGCGGGCCGCTCCAAGCAACAGCCTGGTGGACCAAACTCTCACAAGTCGAGCCAGGCTCGACTTGGATAGTAGAAGAACTCACAAAACCCCATTAAGCAGATAACCTAACCTAACTTACCTAACCTCATTTATTAACCTAACCTAACTTAACTAACCAAACCTAACCTAACCTAACTTGCATAACCTAACCTAACCTAACTTAACCTAACTTACCTAACCTAACCTAACATACCTATTCTAACTAGACTTGCATAACCTAACCTAACCTAACCTAACTTAAATTTACTTACCTAACCTAGCCTAACTTACATAACCTAACTTACCTATCCTAACTTAACTAACCTAACCTAACTTAACTTGTATAACCTAACCTAACTTAACTTGTATAACCTAACCTAACTTAACCTAACCAAATTATCTAACCTAGCCAAACATAACTTAACCTAACCTAACCAAACTTAACCTAACCTAACTTATCCTGCATAACCTAACCTAACCTAACTTACCTAACCTAGCTTACATAACCTAACTTAACTTACATAACCTTGCCTATCCTAACTTAACCTAACTTAACCAAACCTAACCTAACTTAACCTAACCTAACTTAATGTAACTTACATCACCTAACTTACCCAAACTGGCGTAACCTAACTTACCTAGTCCAACTCACCCAAACAGACATGACCTAATTACATAATTATTCCTGCTTGTCTTTTGTGTTTTGTCAACCATTGTTTCATATTCATTTGTTCATTTCAATGGTTATTTTTCTCAAATGGTCATTTATGCATTTCGAGTGCTATTTGTTAAGGATCGGGTGTTTAAGCATTTCAAAGGATTTTTGTTATATATAGGCATTTACTCGTTTCAAGGGTTAATTTCTCAAATGGTCATTTATGCATTTCAAGGGTTATTTGATAAAGTTCATCAAGTTTCTCATAAGTTGTATTTATTACGTTTTTAATAAATGTTCTTATTCTTCCTCCTTTAACCTAACCTCTTTAATCATAGTGTAGTTATCATGTTTGGTATCATTTGTTCTTATTCTTCGTCCTTTAACCTTACCTTTCAGATATATTTTATTTGTTTATTTTGTTTCTCCTTTTTATATATTTTTACCCAAACCCACCTTCCCACTTAACCTTCCTTCCTTCTTTTACTTTGTTTTCACATGGAAGTTCATTCTTTATCTTAGTAATAACATAATTACAGTAGTAAAGAATAAGATGTACTAAGACTTGAAATTGAGAAAAACAAGAGAGGTAGTGAGAGCAATGAGTAAGAGAGAGGGGGAGGAAGAGAGAGAATGAGGGAGAGAGAAGGAGGGAGGAAGGGAGAGAGATAGAGAGGAGGGAAAGAAAGAAAAGGATGAAGGGAGAAATATAGATAAAAGGAAAGAGAAGGAAGTAGAGAGATGGAGGAGGATAGAAAGAAAGGGAGAGAGAAGGAGTAGGAGAAACAAAGTAAAAGAAGGAAGGAAGGTTAAGTGGGATGGTGGGTTTGGGGAAAAATATACAAAAGGGAGAAACAAAACTACATATGAAAGGTTAGGATAAGGATAATATATTCAACAAATACGTCAAAACACAATAAACAAATAAACTATATCTGAAAGGTTAGGTTAAAGAACCAAGAATAACAACAAATGATACCAAACATAATAACTATACTATGATCAAGAAGGTTAGGTTAAAGGGGGAAGAATAAGAACATTTATAACAAACATAATAAATACAACTTAATGAACTTTAACAAATAACCCTTGAAATTCATAAATGACCATTTGAGAAATTAACCCTTGAAACAAGTAATTGACTCTATATAACAAAAATCCTTTAAAATGCTAAAACACCAAATCTTTAACAAATTGCACTTGAAATGCATAAATGACCATTTGAGAAAAATAACCATTGAAACCAACAAATGAATATGAAACAATGGTTGGCAAAATACAAAAGATAAGCAGGAATAATTATGTAAGTTAGGTCATGTCTGGTTGGGTGAGTTGGACTAGGTAAGTTAGGTTACGCCAGTTTGGGTAAGTTAGGTTATGTAAGTTATGTTAAGTTAGGTTAGGTTATGTTAAGTTAGGTTAGGTTTGGTTAAGTTAGGTTAGGTTAAGTTAGGTTAGGTTAGGATAGGCAAGGTTATGTAAGCTAGGTTAGGTTACGTTAGGTTATGAAAGCTAGGTTAGGTAAGTTAGGTTAGGTTAGGTTGTTAGGTTAGGTTATGCAAGTTAAGTTAGGTTAGGTTAGTTAAGTTAGGTTAGGTTATACAAGTTAGGTTATGTTAGGTTAGTTAAGTTAGGATATTGTAAGTTAGGTTAGTTAAGTTAGGTAAATTAGGTTAGGTTAGATTAAGTTAGGTTAGGTTAGGTTATGCAAGTTAGGTTAGGCTATACAAGTTAAGTTACGTTAGGTTAGGTTTGGTTAGTTAGGTTAGGTTAGGTTATGTAAGCTGGGTAAGGTTAGGTAAGTTAGGTTAGGTTCGGTTATGCAAGTTAAGTTAGGCTAGGTTTGGTTAGGTTAGTTAAGTTAGGATAGGTAAGTTAGGTTTGGTTATGTAATCTAGGTTAGGTTTAGGAACGTTATATTAGGTAAGCAACATTAAGTGGGGAGGATAGGTTAGGTAGGTTTATGCAGTGTTGTTCAGAGAACAGTTTTAAGGTAAAGTGACAAAGAAAATATATTTTAACAGAAATGTAAGTTTGATATGAAAAGCTGATCTAGTTATATTTTGGAGAGATGTTTTATGTCTGAAGATGTCTTAGAGAACAGCATTGATGTCTTTGAGAATAACTTTGATGAACGAAGATGTCTTAGAAATCAGCATTGATGTCTTTGAGAATAACTTTGATGAACAAAGATGTCTTAGAAAGCTTCTCTGATGAACGAAAGGTTACTTAGAGAATAACTTTGATGACAGTACTTAGCTTTTTGTGATGTCTCTGAGGACAGCTTTGTTGAACGAGGATGTCTCAGAAGGCTTCTCTGAATAACGAAGATGACTTAGAGATTAACTTTGATGATTGAGATTAGCTTTTGTTGACTCTGAGAATAAATTTTTTATATCTTAGAGAACAACATTGATGTCTTTGAGAACAGCTTTGATGAACGAAGGTGAATTAGAGATTCCTTTGAAGACTCTGCGAATAACTTTAATGAACGAAGATATCTTACAGAACAGCTTTGATAGCTGTGAGAAAAACTTTTGATGTTTTAGAATATTTTTGATGTCTTGGAGAATACCTCTGATGACTGAGATTAGTTTTTAATGTCTCTGGGAATAACTTTTATGAATTAGAGAATAACTTTGATGAACGAAAGTGACTTAGAAATTACCTTGATGACTCTGAGAATAACTTTGATGTCCTAGAGAACAACTTTGATGACTTAGAGAATAATTTTGATGACTCTCAGAATACATTTGATGACTGGGAATAACTTTGATGACTCTGAGAATACCTTTTATGTCTTAGATAATAATTTTAGATGTCTCTGAGAATAACTTTAATGAACGAAGATTTCTTAGAGAGCTTCTCTGATGAATGAGAGGTTACTTAGAGAATAACATATGATGACTGACAATAACTTTTGATAGCTCAGGGAATAACTTTTGTGGACATGAGTAGTGTTTTGACATTTTGAGTGTCTTTGATTGTGTCTTTGATATCTCGAAGAGTAACTTTGATGTCTTATAGAACAACATTTGATGAACGAGAGTGAGTTAGAGATTACCTTCGATGACTCTGGGAATACCTTCGATGACAGGAGAACACCTTTGGTTATTCTGAGAATAACGTTTGGTAGCTCTGAGAATAACTTTTGATGACACTGATGTCTCTGAGAAGAACTTTTGATGACACTGATGTCTCTGAGAATAACTTTTATGGATGAAGATGTCTGAGATTAACTTTTGATAGCTCTAAGAATAACTTTTGTGGACATGAGTAGTATCATGACGATTTTGAGTGTGTCTTTGATTGTGTCTTTTGATGTATCGAAGAGTATTTTTGGTGTCTCAAAGAGTGTCTTTGATGTCTGAAAGAGTGTCTTTGATGTCTCAAAGGGTGTTTTTGATGTCTCGAAGAGTGTCTTTGACTATTTTTTCCTACTCATTGAAGTACTGTTAGTTACAAAAGTGAAGAACGATGTTCCATTTGACTATTTTAAGTTGCAGAAAGGCAAGAAAATATGATGACAGTAACTATTTTTTGTGCTCCACAATGTATAATGTCAGTTACGAACAGCGATGAAAGATATCTTTGGCAATTTTTTCTTGTTTGACAAAACATAATGGCCGTTGAGAAAGTGCTGAAAAAAGTTACATATGACTATTTTAGCGAAGTGAAAGATTATTTTAGTTAAGAACAATATTGAATGAGGTTAATTCCGACTATTTTCAGATGATTGACGAGTAATTTTAGTTCATAAATGACGAGAAATGTTTGTATTGGTACATTTGGTACTGAATAAAGTGCAGAGTTCTTTAAGAACAGTGTTGTGAAGAACATTTTGAAATCATGGAGAACAAGAATATTGAGAATAAAAGTTGGAAAGGAAACATGTGAGGAACATGATAAGAACACAGAGAACATGTAAAGAAGGTGATGAACTCGTGAATAACATGCTAAGAACATTTGAGAACATGACAAAGAAAACAGAAAACATGTAAGACAAGGCGATGAAAAAATAGAAATTGTGAGGAACATGAATAATGAATATAGTAGTTGTACAGAGAACATGAGATGAGAATGGGGAAAAACATAGTGAACTTTGGGGAATATGAACTTGCAGAGAACATAAAACATGATAAAGAACATAGAAAATATGATTTGAATGTGCTGAGAACATTATGAGGCTACGAACATCACAGAAAAAATGAAGAAACTGGTGAAAAATATGAACTGAACATGCTGGGAACATTTTACAGAACACGGAGTGAATACAGGAAAATGGAGAAACTGGTGAAAAATATGAACTGAATATACTGTGAACATTTTGCAGAACACGGAGTAAATACAGAAAACATGGACGAAAATGTGAAGAGAACAGAGAATATAGAGAAAAAATACAAATACATTAGGATTATTGAATGTTTGGATAAGTTGGGGAATGGGCGAGATGAAGGGGATGTGAAGGTAAGGGGGGAAAGGGTAAGGTGTGATTTTGACCGTGTGATTATTGCTTACTTGGGTAAACAATGGGTAATGAGAGTAGGGTACGATCTGATTGTGCGAATATTAGCACGTTAGTGATTATTTACATAACTGAGTACAAAAAGGGTATAGAAGGACATGATGTTTACTTTTGATAGACTGGAGAGCATTTTGATCTGAAATAATTTGATGAACATTGAACTAAGGCGGAGGACATGAGCTGGAGTTCGGTAATTTACTTGTTGATATATTTTATAGGGGTCTGAAATGTAGTTTTTTTTAAATATCAGGGGATTTGGGCTGAAAATAGTGAATTTACAGGAGCGAACTTTGGCTAGGAACAAAAGCTGAAACTCGGTAACACACTTTTACTTTATTTACTTTTCATACTTAGAAGTATGTCTGCTATAAATTTCTGGAAAATTGGTCTGTTACTAAAGAACTTGTACATATTAACTAAGGTAGAGGACAAAAGCTGGAGCTCGGTAATTATTTGATCTTATTTACTGTTTATGAAATACAGGGGGTTTAAATTTCAGGAGAATTGATGGGTTATTAACGAAGATACGAGAGAGCTATGGCGGAGGACAATAGCTGGAGCTTGCTTACTGACTTGATTTTATTTACTACGTCTGAAAAATGACTGTTTAAAACTTCAGGGGTATTGGACTGTTAGTATTGATTATACGACAGCGGACTGAGGTGGAGACAGGAGCTAGAACTTGGTAATTGTTTGCATCTCATTTACTACATCTGAAATGTGACTATTTAAAATTGGGCTAAAAGTAGTAGTTAGTAGCGAAAATGTGGTCTCTGACAAATTTTGGTCCTAAAACGGCCTCCGATGAAATTTGATCTCTGAATATTTCTGGGCTCAAACTGGACTCTGTTAATTTATAGGTCTATATTGCACTCTTGAGAATGTTTTATTTTCCTCCATATGAACTCTTATGAATGCAGGTGTAAGTAAAACTCTGAAATAATTCGATTTCAAAGTGGACCCTGACTATTTTTCAGTCTTTAGGGGACTCTGTTCAAATTTGGTCTTCTATGGACTCTGCCTAATTTTTGGTACTGAACTGGACTCTGACTAACTTTTGTAGATTACAGGACTCTGAATTTTCTCGGGAACAAACTGGACTTTGGCAAATTTTTGGTCTCTACCAGACTGGCGATTTTGGGAGATAAACTGGACTCTGGTAATTTTGGATCTTTTACTGGACTCTGATGTATTTTTCTCACAAAGTGGACTCTGAATAATTTAGGTCAACAACTGGACTCTTATTAATTATGGGCATAAACTAGACTCTGGCTAATTTTGGGTCTTTACCGAAAATTTTTCTTTATCTTTATTCTTTATCTTTTCTCTGTCGATTTTGGGCATAAATTGTACTCTGACAAGTTTCTGTCTACAACTGGACTCTGATGAATTTTCATGCTGAAAATGGACTCTGACTAATTTTAGGTGTTTACGGGACTCTGATTATTTTCGGGCATAAACTAGACTCTGTCTAATTTTCGGTGTTTATGGGACTTTGATGAAAATCGGCCCACAAATGGTCTCTGAATAAATTTTCGGTCGTTACTGTACTCTGTCGATTTTGGGCATAAATTCGACTCTGAGGATTTGCTGTCTACAACTGGACTCTGAAGAACTTTCGGCTTGAACTGATCGCTGACTAATTTTCTGTCGTTAATTGGACTCTGATTATTTTGGGTATAAATTGGACTCTGGCTAATTTTCAGTCTTTACAGGTGAAACAGCAGTAAATGCATATAAAAACTAAAACTTACTGTTAAGATGTCTGTTTTCCTTATTCTCAGTAATACGAAAGCCAATTTTGCCCTGACTTTTTATAACAAACTTCTGTGAAATTATTTTCTCATAAGAACTCTTAACAAACCTTTACAAATACTTTATCTGAAAATGGTCTTTGAAAAAATCTGCAGTTTTGAAAACATACAAAAATTGTCGTAAGAGTTTACTTGGAACCCTTGCAGCGTATTGATGACTAGCCCTTGAATTTTTCTATAATATTTTCTTACTTATTTTCTCCCATAAGAACTCTTAACAACTTCTAAGATCTCGGAAATTATTTTTCTATTAAGAATTCTTTAATTCCAAATCAGTGACTGGCCAAATTTACCTGGAACCCCTGACAGTCCAGCGGTGACTGGCCCCCAAAATTCTCAATCACTGCTGGACTGTCATCCCTACTACTGTTATACTCTTGATATTTACTTCAGGGGACAGGTCTGGCTTGATATCAACACCCAAGTCTTTCTCTCTCTCTGACTCTTGAAGAATTTCATCTCTCAAATGATACCTCGTATCTGGTCTCCTGCTTCCTACACCTATCTTCAGAAAATTACATTTGCTTGGGTTAAACTCTAACAATCGCTTGTTCGACCATTCCTTCAGTTTTTCTATGTCTTCTGGAAGCCTCAAACAGTCCTCCTCTGTCCTAATCCTTCTCATAATTTTGGCATCGTCAGCAAACATTGAGAAGAATGAGTCTATACCCTCCGGAAGATCATTTACGTATATCAGAAAAAGGATTGGACCGTGTACAGAGCCCTGTGGGACTCCACCCCTTTATCCATTGGAACACCTTACTAGTCACTCCTGCCTGTCTCTCCAGCTTATGCACTTATACAATTATGCTGGTGTATACTCATACAGATGTATACTGATGATAGTGTATACTCATGCTGGTGTATTCTCATGAATGTGTTTTCTCATGCTGGAGTATATTCATGCTGAAGTATACTCATGCTGGTGTATACTCATGCTGGTGTTTACTCATGCTAATGTATACTTATGCTGGTAAATACATATGGAAGTGTTTACTCATGCTGGTGTTTACTCAGGCTAGTGTATACTCATGCTGGTGTATACATATGAAAGTGTGTACTAATGCTGGTATATACTCATGCTGGTGTATATGCATGCTGGTATATATGAATGCTGGTGTATACTCATGCTGGTGTATACGTATGAAAGTGTGTACTCATGCTGGTATACACTCATGCTGGTGTATACTCATGGTAGTGTACACTCATGCTGGTGTATATGTATGCTGGTGTATACATATGAAAGTGTATATGCTGCTGGTGTATACTCATGCTGGTGTATATGCATGCTGGTGTATACTCATGCTGGTGTACTCACCTATTTGTGCTTGCGTGGGTTGAGCTTTGGCTCATTGGTCCTGCCTCTCAACTGTCAATCAACTGGTGTACAGGTTCCTGAGCCAACTGGGCTCTATCATATCTACATTTGAAACTGTGTATGAAGTCAGCCTCCACCACATCATTGCCTAATGCATTCCATCCGTTAACTACTCTGACAACTGAAAAAGTTCCTTCCTACGTCCCTGTGGCTTATGTGGGTACTCAGTTTCCACCTGTGTCCCCTAGTTTGCATTTCGCCAGTGTTGAATAGTTTATCCTTGTTTTCCCTGTCGATTACCTTGAGGATTTTGTAGGTTGTGATCATGTCCCCCTTACTCTTCTATCTTCCAGTGTCGTAAGGTGCATTTTCCTCAGCCTTTCCTCATAATTCATGCCTTTTAGTTCTGGGACTAGTCTAGTAGCATACCTTTGGACTTTTTCCAGCTTCGTCTTGTGCTTGACAAGGTACGGGCTCCATGCTGGGGCCACATACTCCAGGACTGGTCTTACATATGTGGTGTACAAGATTCTGAATGATTCCTTACACAGGTTCCTGAACCCTGTTCTGATGTTAGCCAGCTTCGCATATGCCTCAGACATTATTTTTTTTATGTGGGCTTCAGGAGACAGGTTTGGTGTGATATCAACTCCTAGATCTTTCTCTCTGTCTGTTTCATTAAGTACTTCATCTCCTATTCTGTATCCTGTGTCTGGCCTCCTATTTCCACTGCCTAGTTTCATTACTTTGCATTTACTTGGGTTGAACTTCAACAGCCATTTGTTGGACCATTCACTCAGTCTGTCTAGGTCATCTTGTAGCGTCCTACTATCATCCTCTGTTTCAATCCTCCTCATAATTTTTCCATCATCGGCAAACATTGAGAGGAACGAATCTATACCCTCTGGGAGATCATTTACATATATCAGAAACAGTATAGGTCCAAGGATTGACCCCTGCGGGACTCCACTTGTCCACTTGTCTCGCCAATCTGAGACCTCACCCCTCACACAGACTCGTTGTCTCCTGTTGCTTAGGTACTCCTTTATCCAATGGAGTACCTTCCCTTTCACTCCAGCCTGCATCTCCAGATTTTTCACTAGCCTCTTGTGTGGCACTGTATCAAAGGCTTTCTGACAATCCAAAATTATGCAGTCTGCCCACCCTTATCTTTCTTGCCTTATTTTTATTGCCTGGTCGTAGAATTCAAGTAACCCTATGAGGCAGGACCTGCCATCCCTGACCCCATGTTGATGCTGTGCTACAAAGTTCCTTTGCTCCAGATGCTCCACTAGTTTTCTTCATACAATCTTCTCCATCCGCTTGCATGGTATGCAGGTTAGGGACACTGGCCTGTAGTTCAGTGCCTCCTGTCTATCCCCTTTCTTGTATATCGGGACTACGTTAGCTGCTTTCCAAACATCTGGCAGTTCCCCTGTTGCCAGTGATTTGTTATACACTATGGAGAGTGGTAGGCACAGTTGTTTTGCTCCTTCCTTTAGTATCCAAGGGGAGATTCCATCTGGGCCTATAGCCTTTGTCACATCCAACTCTAGTAAACACTTCCTTATTTCCCCGCTGGTAATCTCAAACTCTTCCAGTGGTTCCTGGTTAGCTATTCCCTTTCTTATCTCTGGAATTTCTCCTTGCTCTAAGGTGAAGACATCCTGGAATTTCTTATTCAGCTCCTCACACACTTCCTTGTCGTTTGTAGTGAATCCTTCCGTTGCTATCCTTAATTTCATAACCTGTTCCTTTACTGTTGTTTTTCTCCTGATGTGGCGATGCAGATATTTAGGCTGAGTCTTTGCCTTGCTTGCGATGTCATTTTCGTATTGTCTTTCTGCCTCTCTTCTCATCCTGACATATTCATTCCTGGCATTCTGGTATCTTTCTCTGCTCTCCAGTGTCCTGTTAATCCTATATTTCCTCCATGCCCTTTTACTTTGCTGCTTAGCTAGCCTACATCTCTGATTAAACCGGCTGATGTTTACATATGAAAGTGTGGCTGGTGTACATAGCTGGTGTATACATAGGAAAGTGTGTACTAATGCTGGTATATACTCATGCTGGTGTATACTCATGCTGGTGTATATGCATGCTGGTGTTTACTCATGCTGGTATATACTCATGCTGGTGTATACTCATGTTGGTGTATACTCATGCTGGTGTATACTCATGCTGGTGGATACTCATGCTGGTGTATACTCATGCTGGTGGATACTCATGCTGGTGTATACTCATGCTGGTATATACTCATTCTGGTGTATATGCTTGCTGGTGTATACTCATGCTGGTTTATAGTCATGCTGGTGTATACTCATGCAGGTGTATACTCATGCTGGTGTATACTCATGCTGATGTATACTCATGCTGGTGTATATTCATGCTGGTGTATACTCATGCTGGTGTATACTCATGCTGGTGTATACTCATGCTGGTGTATACTCATGCTGGTGTATACTCATGCTGGTGTATACTCATGCTGGTATATACTCATGCTGGTGTATGTGCATGCTGGTGTATACCCATGCTGGTATATACACATGTTGGTGTATACTCATGCTGGTATATACTCATGCTGGTATATACTCATGCTGGTGTATATGCATGCTGGTGTATACTTATGCTGGTGTATATGCATGCTGGTGTATACTCATGCTGGTGTATACTTATGCTGGTGTATATGCATGCTGGTATATACTCATGCTGGTGTATACTTATGCTGGTGTATATGCATGCTGGTGTATACTTATGCTGGTGTATATGCATGCTGGTGTATACTCATACTGGTGTATATTTATGCTGGCGTACAGCCATGCTTGTGTGTATTCATCCTTGTATATAGTTATGCTAGTGTGTATTCATCCTTGTATATAGTTATGCTAGTGTGTATTAACCATTGTGTATATTCATGCCAGTAGGCTCTAC
The DNA here is from genome assembly GCF_040958095.1 of Procambarus clarkii. Classification (NCBI taxonomy): domain Eukaryota; kingdom Metazoa; phylum Arthropoda; class Malacostraca; order Decapoda; family Cambaridae; genus Procambarus; species Procambarus clarkii. The sequence continues at coordinate 1,822,831 of NC_091162.1, read as the reverse complement.
ATCCCATCAATTCCTAGACACCAATTCCTCCCTCAACAGAGCTAACCCTAACTCTCCCCTGCCAAACACACTTTCATCCATACTATATTTTGCCTTGCAATGTCTTCAGTTACGGCCTGTGGGTGTTTCCCTCACACCAAACAGCAGTGTTGTTCCCTTCCTCTGACTGTTGTTATCACGCTATGATCAACACCCCGTCGTTGGAGTTCCTAAGACGCTCAAATTTTCATACGATGTTGTGATCAGAACCTTTTACCAGAATTAAAACGCTGAAGCCTTTTACAGCAGATTACTTAAATAAATGCTGGAATCCTTTGATGACTTCCCATTTAGTGTTTTTGTAATAGAAATTATATATTGGAGTTGAAGTCCTTGAAGAAGGTCTTGAGCGAACCGCTCTCCTCCTTTAATAATATTACGTCTAATGCTTTTTCTACTTTAATTCCATGTAGAAAACTCATGCTTTTATATATATATATATATATATATATATATATATATATATATATATATATATATATATATATATATATATATATATATATATATATATATATGTCGTACCTAGTAGCCAGAACGCACTTCTCAGCCTACTATGCAAGGCCCAATTTGCCTAATAAGCCAAGTTTTCATGAATTAATTGTTTTTCGACGACCTAACCTACCTAACCTAACCTAACCTAACTTTTTTGGCTACCTAACCTAACCTAACCTATAAAGATAGGTTAGGTTAGGTTAGGTAGGGTTGGTTAGGTTTGGTAGTATATCTACGTTAATTTTAACTCCAGTAAAAAAAAATTGACCTCATACATAATGAAATGGGTAGCTTTATCATTTCATAAGAAAAAAAATAGAGAAAATATATTAATTCAGGAAAACTAGGCTTATTAGGCAAATCGGGCCTTGCATAGAAGGCCGAGAAGTGCATTCTGGCTACTAGGTACGACATATATATATATATATATATATATATATATATATATATATATATATATATGTATATATATATATATATATATATATATATATATATATATATATATATATATATATATATATATATATATATATATATATATATATATATTTTAAATTTTTTTTTTATTGGAGTAAAAATTAACGTAGATATATGACCGAACCTAACCAACCCTCCCTAACCTAACCTAGCCTATCTTTATAGGTTAGGTTAGGTAGGTTAGGTAGTCAAAAAAACATTAATTCATGAAAACTTGGCTTATTAGGCAAATCAGGCCTTGCATAGTAGGCCGAGAAGTGCGTTCTGGCTACTAGGTACGAAATATATATATATATATATATATATATATATATATATATATATATATATATATATGTCGTACCTAGTAGCCAGAACGCACTTCTCGGACTACTATACAAGGCCCGATTTGCCTAATAAGCCAAGTTTTCCTGAATTAACATATTTTTTCTATTGTTTTTCTTATGAAATGATAAAGCTACCCATTTCATTATGTATGAGGTCAATTTTTTGTTATTGGAGTTAAAATTAACGTGGATATATGACCGAACCTAACCAACCCTACCTAACCTAACCTAACCTATCTTTATAGGTTAGGTCAGGTTAGGTAGCCTAAAAAGCTAGGTTAGGTTAGGTTAGGTAGGTTAGGTAGTCGAAAAACAATTAATTCATGAAAACTTGGCTTCTTAGGCAAATCGGGCCTGGCATAGTAGGCTGAGAAGTGCGTTCTGGCTACTAGGTACGACATATATATATATATATATATATATATATATATATATATATATATATATATATATATATATATATATATATATATATATATATATATATATATATATATATTAGTATATTTTGGTAACACTCTTCTCTTTCTTGTAAACATATTTTGTTAAATATGACCGACAAAGTAAGATTAATAATTCTAACACGAATTTTCTCAATATTTCTTATGGTTCTTTTTACTGTCGATGGTAATTGAAAAATCAATTCTCCAAAATTTATTTTTATTTCTAGTCTGAAGTGACGCTTGAACGCGTTTCGTAAAATCTTATTACATTTTCAAAGACTTTAGTTTACACACACAACTGTATCCTGAAAACATTAAACAGAGTGAGCAAATCCGTCATACATATACTCGCATTTGGGTGAGGTGATATGGTGCAACAGTTTTGCATGAGGTGAACAAACTTGTGGCAAATACAAGATAGAACACGGAACAGTGAGTATTAATTGGATATGAGAGCATAAGAATGGAAGTAACTGCAGAGGGCCTATTGGCCCGTACCTCCTCTTGCTGCTTATATATTGGTTCGGAGTATTAAAGTGGGTAGAATATAGTTGTGTATTAATTGGCTGTTGATTGCTGGTGTTGACTTCTTGATGTATAGTGCCTCGCAGATGTCAAGCCGCCTGCTATCGCTGTATCTATCGATGATTTCCGTGTTGTTTGTTAAGACTTCTCTGGTGATGGTCTGGTTGTGGGAAGAGTTTATAAGTTCCTTAATAGAGCACTGTTGCTTATGCACTATTAACCGCCTGGAAAGAGATGTTGTTGTTTTGCCTGTATACTGAGTTCTTTGGGGTTTACAGTCCCCAAGTGGGCATTTGAAGGCATAGACGACGTTGGTTTCCTTCAAGGAATTCTGCTTTGTGTCTGGAGAGTTTTTCATGAGTAGGTTGGCCGTTTTTTTCGCTTTATAGTAAATCGTCAATTGTATTTTCTGTTTTTTGTCTGTAGGGATAACGTTCCTATCAACAATATCTTTCAGGACCCTTTCCTCCGTTTTATGAGGTGTCGAAAAGAAGTTCTTGTAAAACAGTCTAACAGGGGGTACATGTGTTGTGTTAGTTGACTCTTTAGAGGTTGCATGTCATTTTACCTTTCTTTTTATGATGTCTTGAACAAACCATTAGAGAAGCCGTTGTTGACTAGGCCCTGCCTTACCCTACAGAGTTCTTCATCGACTTGCTTCCATCCTGAGCTGTGGCTGAGAGCATGGTCGACGTAAGCGTTGTCAACATTCCTCTTGTACCTGCCTGGGCAGGTACTCGCACTATTGGTTGACATTGGTTGGCATTACTGTTGGCACTGTTGGCATTGAGGCACACTCCTATGTTTGTTTACTTAGTGTAGACTGCAGTGTGGAAACCTCCGCTCCTTTCTGTGACCGTTACATCTAAAAAGGGAAGCTTCCCATCCTTCTCCATCTCGTAAGTGAAACGCAACACAGAATTCCACTCGAATGCCTCCTTCAGCTCCTGCAGACGTCTGAGATCTGGTACCTGTATAAAAATGTCTTCAACATACCTGCAGTATATGGCAGGTTTCAAGTTCATGTCAACTAAGACCTTCTGTTCGATGGTACCCATGCAGAAGTTCGCAAACAGGACACCTACGGGACACTTGCTTCTACATGTGCCCATCATGGCTCAAGAAGGGTGCCTCTTTAGTACAAGCTTGTAATAGTTTCCTTAGAATGTTTTATGGTATGTCAAGAGGATTACAGGCCGGATCACGATAAACTCTGTCCTCTATCATCCCGATTGTTTCATCCACAGGTACGTTGGTAAACAGTGATTCTATGTCGAACGAGGCTCTTATCCCTGTGGCCCGTGTTCCCCGCAGTAAGTCAACAAATTCCCTTGGAGACTTCAGGCTGAAGGCGCAAGGGACATAAGGGGTCAGCAAGCCATTGAGTCGCTTTGCCAGTCTGTACGTGGGTGTGGGTATCTTGCTAATGATTGGCCGAAGTGGGTTTCCAGGCTTATGTGTCTTGACATTTCCATATGCGTATCCAGGCTTATATTCCCCAATAATCTTGGGCAGGTGGAGTCCGGATTTCTTGGCGTTCACAGTTTCGATCAATCTGTTAACCTTTGCTTTCAATTCGGCTGTAGTGTCTTTTGTTACCCTTTGGATTTTAGTTTGTTCAGAGAGTATGATGTTCATTTTCGCCAGATATTCGTCTTTTTTAAGAATGACGTATATTGGCGACTTGTCAATAATTTACCGAGGAGACAATATTTTACCGTGTTGTCCTGTGTCAGAGCAACACCGTGAAGTACCCGGATTTGGGCAACAGCGTAGAATTGATGCATGTGAACAGTTGATAGACACGAAATGATTAATCCAAATGGAAACACGGTTTTTCAATAAAACATTTTGTATCCCTTTTTACTAAAGTACAAAACCGTTATATTGGTTGAAAACTAGATAGTTTAATTCAAATATTTCATGCCTATTGAGAGCTGTTTAACCTGTACGTTCTATTTACAATTTACTATTTGGAAATCAAGTAAATTATAGTTACATCCAAGAAACAGATTATAAGATAGGTCGTTTTCAACGAATTCATGAAAGATTCAATTCAAGAATAGTAAAGACTAGATGTTTATGCAATATTTACCAAAGTTGTTAGCTTCGTTTGCCATTAGAGTTAATGGAAAGACGTAATTTAATCAAATCATTGAGCATTAAAGATGGAAGTTATATAAGATGGTAGCCATACAAAGTATAAGTTCTCCCTATCAGATCTTTTACCTATATTTTCCATAATAAAACTAGAATTATATGATTTTTCGTCACGAAAGTCAGCAAGATACTAGAAAATTTAACCAGACCTATAATGCAGACTTTCTAAAGCTGCAAGAAAATATGACGGTAATAGAGTTGGTATAGAAAATAGGGTAATTGAAATTTCCAGGACTATCAAGAGCCATAAAAGTGGAATCCTTTGGTAAAATAGAGCACAAACCACACAGTGTCGAGTGGAAATCTTCGCAAATTCCAGGCAGGTTGGGGCAATCTATCAAATTGAAATTGAACTTGAAATAACTGGCGTGAACCATCACACTGCAGCTCGCAAAGTTTGTTCTCTTCTCTTATAGGCAAGTTCTCACGATCAGCGAAACATTCAGAGAACTGATCCCTCACCCGAGAGTGAAGGTGATCCCTCACCTCATTTGAGAGTGAGGGAAAATATATAACATGAACAATAACACTAAAAGAAGCTGAACAATATATTATAAAAACCGCAAAAAAGGAGAAAAATGGACATTTAAAAAACGCCAAAACAAGAGAGACAAATGGGCATGCATTATAAACACTAATTAAACGTACATGTATATTAAAATTGAGAATATGTAATTAAACGCAGGAATCACTAAAAAAAATACACTTGCACATGATTAACATTATGATATATATCACTATATCTCGCGGAACCCCCTTATATAACGACCTCTTGCAAAAAACCCTTATATAACAACCTCTCGCGGAACCCCCTTTTATAACATCCTCTCGCAGAATCCCCTTATATAACGACCTCTCGCGGAACCCCCTTATTTAACGACCTCTCGCGGGACCCGCCTTATATAACGACTACTGCGGAACCCCCTTATATATCCACCTCTCGTGCAACCCCCTTATATAACGACCTCTCGCGGAGCCCTCTTATATAACGACCTCTCGCGGACCCGCCTTATATAACGACTACTGCGGAACCCCCTTATATATCCACCTCTCGTGCAACCCCCTTATATAACGACCTCTCATGGAACCAGTCTATATAACGACCTCTCGCGGAACCCCCTTATATAACACCCTTTCGCGGAACGCTAAGGCTCCGTGGAGCCCCCGGGGGGGGGGGGGGAGAAACACTGTTCCGTTAGTGTGGTGCTTCATGTTCCCTTTTGGTGCTCCTTAGGTTGGGTCTCCCTTGTGTTCTCCGGAGGCGTCCTTCACACACTAATTGTCTTGTTAAGGCAGACAGTAAGTCACGATAACCAGCTGAAAATTAGACGCCATACTCAAACGTTTGAAAATGTTGGAACTGACGACTTTCTGTTCGTTTTTGTTCATTATCACGTCGTGTAGTGTTGTCAGTGCCTAGATTATTATCGTCGTCACCATTTTCATATCACCATCATGATTATCACTATTATCATGTTACCATAATTAACACCATTATCATGTTACCATAATTATCACTATTATCATGTTACCCTAATTAACACTATGATAATGTTACCATAATTAACACCATTATCATGTTACCATAATTAACACCATTATCATGTTACCATAATTAACACTATTATCATGTTACCATAATTAACACCATTATCATATTACCATAATTAACACCATTATCATGTTACCATAATTAACACCATTATCATGTAACCATAACTAACACCATTATCATGTTACCATAATTATCACTATTATCATATTACCATAATTAACACCATTATCACGTTACCATAAATAACACCATTATCATATCACCATCATAATTATCACCATCAACGACTAACTCCTCATTGTCTGCTTAATTACATTATAGCACTCATAATTGCTTCCGTCTGAAACAACATTATCATCATCATCATTATCAACATTATCATCATCACTATCAACATTATAACCATCAATATCACCCTTATAATTTTGTCAGCCTCAATATCATTATCAAACTTCATAATTACAGTCGTCATCCCCCCATTACCGCTATCATTATCATCCTATCATTATTATCACTTAACAGTTTTTTTTAAATACCAGACGCAAATGAACTAATTATTCATCCACAACTGGTGAGTAATTACACTATTTTTTTACAATACAATATTTTTCTTAAATTACAATTAAGTTAATCCATTTTCTCTGAGTTGTTACGGTGCCAGCAATTGCGGTGTTTTGGATGTTCAAATGCGCGCAGGAGAAATAAATAGTGATAATGAAGGTGGAAAATAATGAAATGAGAGAGAGAGAGAGAGAGAGAGAGAGAGAGAGAGAGAGAGAGAGAGAGAGAGAGACAGACAGAGAGAGAGACATAGAGAGAGAGACAGAGAGAGACAGAGAGAGAGAGGCAGAAAGACATAGAGAGAGAGAAAGAGACAGAGAGAGACAGAGACAGAGACAGAGAGAGAGAGAGAGACAGAGACAGAGACAGAGACAGAGACAGAGACAGAGAGAGACAGAGAGAGAGCTAGAGACAGAGACAGAGAGAGACAGAGAGACAGAAAGACACAGAGAGAGAGAGACATAGAGAGAGAGAGTTCTTGACACACTATGTAACCCGCATATAATGTAGGGAGAGAGAAGCTGTATAAATAATCAGATAGCTTGTTAATCAACGTGTGTCAAACTCCCAGGACTGCATTTTGGAATTTGTATGTTGCGCTCATGGCTCACCTTTGAGAAAGAACATTGCCACACTCAATGCTATGTGCCGGTGAGAGCTGTGTCATGAGAGAGTATGCTATGCCATATTGCTGTCACTCCCAGCAGTGTGGTGGTGGTGATGGTATGTGGGTATGTCCTGCTATGTGGATGGAGGGGGGGAGGGGGGGGGAGGGGTGGGGGGTATGACTGACTGACTATGTTAGAGGTTGATGATGACATTCGCAACAGTTAGACCTCAGCCTTTGAAGAGGTAACCCGTGTGGACATGTGGTGTCACTCGTCATAGCTACGTGGTAGGTATAGCCCACATATCCTTAGCGCTCTGGAAGCAGAGAGGCTACATAAAACTGTCATTCTTTAAGAAAAAATAATGACTACTTTCACACACACAAACCCACTGCCAGCTGTTACCTCCCTTTCCCCTCCTTCTCCCCCTCCATTCTTAAGACCTGGTCTCTCACGCTCCCCTCATCACTTCCTGCCCATGTAGGGGGAGAACTAATGGACGTCATTGATATCCTCTCAGGTATTGGGGCTCCCCCTCCCTTCACAACATAACCTACACTCCTCCTCTTCCCCCTCCTCCCTACATGACTGCTTACCAACCACTTAGCTTCCAACCCCAACATGACACTCTCTCAAGTGACGCCTGGCCGGATGCCACGCGTCATAACATACGGGAAATTCCCCAAAAACCCTATGTGACTAGACACCCGCGCGCCACCTGTCAGGTGCCACTCACCGGAGTGCCAACCTGGCAGCTGGTGCGCGCGGTTCTAGTCACATATTACACTACTACAGGGGTCTATAGCAACACACTGGCAGGGGTCTCCAGCAACACACTGGCAGGGGTCTCCAGCAACACACTGGCAGGGGTCTCCAGCAACACACTGGCAGAGGTCTCCAGCAACACACTGGCAGAGGTCTCCAACAACGCACTGGCAGGAGTCTCCAGCAACACACTGGCAGGGGTCTCCAGCAACACACGGGCAGGGGTCTCCAGCAACACACTGGCAGGGGTCTCCAGCAACACACTGGTAGGGGTCCTCCAGTAACACACTGGCAGAGGTCCTCCAGTAACACATTGGCAGAGGTCTCCAGCAATACATTTGCAGAGGTCTCCAGCAACGCACTGGCAGGGGTCTCCAACAACGCACTGGCAGGGGTCTCCAGCAACACACTGGCAGGGGTCTCCAGCAACACACGGGCAGGGGTCTCCAGCAACACACTGGCAGGGGTCTCCAGCAACACACTGGCAGGGGTCCTCCAGTAACACACTGGCAGAGGTCTCCAGCAACGCACTGGCCGGGGTCTCCAGCAACACACTGGTAGGGGTCTCCAGCAACACACTGGCAGGGGTCCTCCAGTAACACACTGGCAGAGGTCTCCAGCAATACATTGGCAGAGGTCTCCAGCAACGCACTGGCAGGGGTCTCCAGCAACACACTGGCAGGGGTCTCCAGCAACACACTGGCAGGGGTCTCCAGCAGCACACTGGCAGGGGTCTCCAGCAACACACTCACATTGGTCTCCAGCAACACACTGGCAGGGGTCTCCAGCAACACACTGGCAGGGGTCTCCAGTAACACACTGGCAGGGGTCTCCAGCAACACACTGGCAGGGGTCTCCAGCAACACACTGGCAGGGGTCTCCAGTAACACACTGGCAGGGGGTCTCCAGCAACACACTGGCAGGGGTCTCCAGTAACACACTGGCAGAGGTCTCCAGCAACGCACTGGCAGGGGTCTCCAGCAACACACTGGTTGGGGTCTCCAGCAACACACTGGCAGGGGTCCTCCAGTAACACATTGGCAGAGGTCTCCAGCAATACATTGGCAGAGGTCTCCAGCAACGCACTGGCAGGGGTCTCCAGCAACACACTAGCAGGGGTCTCCAGCAGCACACTGGCAGGGGTATCCAGCAACACACTGGCAGGGGTCTCCAGCAACACACAGGCAGGGGTCTCCAGCTACACACGGGCAGGGGTCTCCAGCAACACACTGGTAGGGGTCTCCAGCAACACACTGGCAGGGGTCCTCCAGTAACACACTGGCAGAGGTCTCCAGCAATACATTGGCAGAGGTCTCCAGCAACGCACTGGCAGGGATCCTCCAGTAACACACTGGCAGGGGTCTCCAGCAATACATTGGCAGGGGTCTCCAGCAGCACACTGGCAGGGGTCTCCAGCAACACACTGGCAGGGGTCTCCAGCAACACACTGGCAGGGGTCCTCCAGTAACACACTGGCTGGGGTCTCCAGCAATACATTGGCAGAGGTCTCCAGCAACACACTGGCAGGGGTCCTCCAGCAACACACTGGCAGGGGTCCTCCAGTAACACACTGGCAGAGGTCTCCAGCAACACACTGGCAGGGGTCCTCCAGCAACACACTGGCAGGGGTCCTCCAGTAACACACTGGCAGAGGTCTCCAGCAACACACTGGCAGGGGTCTCCAGCAACACACTGGCAGGGGTCTCCAGCAACACACTGACAGGGGTTTCGAGCAACACACTGGCAGGGGTCTCCAACAACGCACTGGCAGGGGTCTCCAGCAACACACTGGCAGGGGTCTCCAGCAAAACACTGGCAGGGGTCTCCAGCAACACACTGGCAGGGGTCTCCAGTAACACACTGGCAGGGGGTCTCCAGCAACACACAGGCAGGGGTCTCCAGCAACACACTGGCAGGGGTCTCCAGTAACACACTGGCAGAGGTCTCCAGCAACGCACTGGCAGGGGTCTCCAGCAACACACTGGTAGGGGTCTCCAGCAACACACTGGCAGGGGTCCTCCAGTAACACACTGGCAGAGGTCTCCAGCAATACATTGGCAGAGGTCTCCAGCAACGCACTGGCAGGGGTCCTCCAGTAACACACTGGCAGGGGTCTCCAGCAATACATTGGCAGGGGTCTCCAGCAGCACACTGGCAGGGGTCTCCAGCAACACACTGGCATGGGTCTCCAGCAACACACTGGCAGGGGTCCTCCAGTAACACACTGGCAGGGGTCTCCAGCAATACATTGGCAGAGGTCTCCAGCAACACACTGGCAGAGCTACCCAGCAACACACTGGCAGGGGTCTCCAACAACACACTGGCAGGGGTCTCCAGCAACACACTGGCAGGGGTCTCCAGCAACACACTGGTAGAGCTCCCCAGCAACACACTGGCAGGGGTCTCCAACAACACACTGGCAGGGGTCTCCAGCAACACACTAGCAGCGGTCTCCAGCAACACACTGGCAGGGGTCTCCAGCAACACACTGGCAGGGGTCTCCAGCAACACACTGGCAGGGGTCTCCAGCAACACACTGGCAGGGGTCTCCAGCAACACACTGGCAGGGGTCTCCAGCAACACACTGGCAGAGCTCCCCAGCAACACACTGGCAGGGGTCTCCAGCAACACACTGGCCGGGGTCTCCAGCAACACACTGACAAGGGTCTCCAGCAACACACTGGCAGGGGTCTCCAGCAACACACTGGCAAGGGTCTCCAGCAACACACTGGCAGGGGTCTCCAGCAACGCACTGGCAGGGGTCTCCAGCAACACACTGGCAGGGGTCTCCAGCAACACACTGGCAGGGGTCTCCAGCAACACACTGGCAGGGGTCTCCAGCAACACACTGGTAGAGGTCTACAGCAACACACTGGCAGAGGCCTCCAGCAACACACTGGCAGGGGTCTTCAGCAACACACTGGCAGGGGTCTCCAGCAACACACTGGCAGGGGTCTCCAGCAACACACTGGCAGAGGTCTCCAGCAACACACTGGCAGAGGTCTCCAACAACGCAATGGCAGGGTTCTCCAGCAACACACTGGCAGATGTCTCCAGCAACACACTGGCAGAGGTCTCCAACAACGCACTGGCAGGGGTCTCCAGCATCACACTGGCAGGGGTCTCCAGCAACACACTGGCAGGGGTCTCCAGTAACACACTGGCAGGGGTCTCCAGCAACACACTGGCAGGGGTCTCCAGTAACACACTGGCAGGGGGTCTCCAGCAACACACAGGCAGGGGTCTCCAGCAACACACTGGCAGGGGTCTCCAGTAACACACTGGCAGAGGTCTCCAGCAACGCACTGGCAGGGGTCTCCAGCAACACACTGGTAGGGGTCTCCAGCAACACACTGGCAGGGGTCCTCCAGTAACACACTGGCAGAGGTCTCCAACAATACATTGGCAGTGGTCTCCTGCAACGCACTGGCAGGGGTCTCCAGCAACACACTGGTAGGGGTCTCTAGCAACACACTAGCAGGGGTCTCCAGCAGCACACTGGCAGGGGTCTCCAGCAACACACTGGCAGGGGTCTCCAGCAACACACAGGCAGGGGTGTCCAGCAACACACTGGCAGAGGTCTCCAGCAACGCACTGGCAGGGGTCTCCAGCAACACACTGGTAGGGGTCTCCAGCAACACACTGGCAGGGGTCCTCCAGTAACACACTGGCAGAGGTCTCCAGCAATACATTGGCAGAGGTCTCCAGCAACGCACTGGCAGGGGTCCTCCAGTAACACACTGGCAGGGGTCTCCATGCAGCAATACATTGGCAGGGGTCTCCAGCAGCACACTGGCAGGGGTCTCCAGCAACACACTGGCAGGGGTCTCCAGCAACACACTGGCAGGGGTCCTCCAGTAACACACTGGCAGGGGTCTCCAGCAATACATTGGCAGAGGTCTCCAGCAACACACTGACAGGGGTCCTCCAGCAACACACTGGCAGGGGTCCTCCAGTAAAACACTGGCAGGGGTCCTCCAATAACACACTGGCAGAGGTCTCCAGCAACACACTGGCAGGGGTCTCCAGCAACACACTGGCAGTGGTCTCCAGCAACACACTGACAGGGGTTTCCAGCAACACACTGGCAGGGGTCTCCAGCAACACACTGGCAAGGGTCTCCAGCAACACACTGGCAGGGGTCTCCAGCAACACACTGGCAGGGGTCTCCAGCAACACACTGGCAGGGGTCTCCAGCAACACACTGGCAGGGGTCTCCATTAACACACTGGCAG